>NC_082388.1:26921099-26923599 GCF_031168955.1 Gadus macrocephalus
CCTCCGGTCTCGCCTCCAAAGTGACCAGTCACTTCAGGCTGGAACGCCTCGTCCCTATGTGCAGTTATTTCCGCGCAAAGTTACACAAAGCAAACAAAGTCGCTCTGCTACTGCTGGTGAGTAGTAGGTATTGTTCTAAATTCTGAAAAAATATTACGAGAACATATGTTTTTCCTTTACAACGTTTTCTTTTTTACATAAGTGTACTTATCGAACAATGACGTACCCTTGATGTCTCCATTTAGTAACCCCTCACAGGCCGTTAGGTACCCAGTTGAGCGAGCTTCAGCGTCTAACAGCTGCACACAAATGTTCAGATAATTCGCCCCCCCCCCCTGTTTGAGTGTAGTTCTCCATGGGGATTTACTTAGCTCATTCAGCAAACATATTGATTCTGCTTATTTGTGGCTGGATAAACATCTCTCCGGATCACTAAGGCATAACAGAACTCATACTGTGTAAGAGCCCATTAGATCGAGAGCAGAAGAACATGTCCAGGAGTTACAAACGATGTCCGAGCGGACCTCGTAGGAACTAGGACCCCATGGGGGGGGTGACATCCCTGGACCCCAGGGGGCCACCCACAGGGGGGGGGGGTCAGCTTTTAGCATACATACATATTCTGCACGCAGAAATTACTACTTCATCCTCTGATTCCACGAACAACTGTCTACAAATTGTATGCAACAGAAATCTGTCAGATAATATTCTGACCGTAGCATTATATCTGTTTTCCTTGTGTATCCATTCATATTCTTTGCTATTTATATTCTTCTCTTTCTTTCAATCTCATTCCGCTCTTTTTCCATCTCACTTGTCCACAACAAGTTAGCCTGTTTCGCTCCGATGATGAACCAGCGATCATCGCGAGAAGGGAAGCACGATGATCTAAATAAAATATGACATGGAAAAAAATATATGACTTTATTTCCCGGTATGTGTTTGTGTATTGATGACATCATGGGCAGAATTCAAAGGAAGAGGCTGAGAACAAACAGAATTAATGGATATTTTTCTCTCCTTTTGTCCAAACCAGTGACAGCTAGAGCCAGCAGTTTGTTACAGAGGTACAGAGTGGGGGGTGTGGGCTATAGCCGATAGCAAAGGTTGTGGTTTTGGGTCACACACACACACAGTCACACACACACACACACACATACACACATACACACATACACAAACACACATACACACTAACAAACACATTTGCACAAACACACACACACACACACACACACACACACACACACACACACACACACACACACACACACACACACACACACACACACACACACACACACACACACACACAAACACCAACACGTACACAGTCCTTTTCCCTGGAAGAGTTCTTGCAAAAGTAGGTTGAACGATGGGTGAGTAATTGTTAGCTTAACCATAACACGAGGTTCAGTCCATGTATTGATCGTGCTCAACGAGGCAGTTGCTCCAGATAAACCCACGGCCGCCCCACAACTCTCTATCTTCTCCTTATCTAATGCCTGAAGTCTTTCATCACATCTGTGTTATTTCCAAGTTTTCTCAAATGTGTTGAATTTTGGTTCTTTGTTCTGTATCTTCAATTGATTAGACTCTTCATGTTTTATTTATTTTAAGTATTGATTTAGTTGTCTTCCATTTTATTTCTCACTTTCATTCTGTTGCAAGAGTTTATGAAAAGATTCCACTGCACTATGTTGCCTTTGGCAAATAAGACATCCTGAATCTTGTTTCTTCTTATATTCTTAACTTTCTCTCTATTAGCCTTTTTCATAGAATCTCTCAGACTTCTTCACAAAATTGTATACGATGAATCTCGTCTCCCAACGACCAACTGCCATCTCAGCGAGGTCACATCAAAATGGCCGCTAAAAACCGAGGCTGCGCGGGCTGTCACCGACGCCCCGTCACGGCGTCCATAGACCCTGTTTCCTCTACGGGTTCACATCCAGACCCGGCCTCCAGCAGACGAACGCCGCAGCACGGTCAATCCCTCCTGCCGTGCCATGAACCCCGTCGAGGTGGGGGCACCGCGACACGCGACATTTAGCTAATTGGGAGGGGGGAGGGAGGGGGAGGAGGGAGGAGGGGGGGGGGGGGGGGGGTTGAGGGTGGAGGAGGGGCGGGAAGGGAGGGTGGAGGAGGGAGGGAGAGGGAAGGGAGAAGGGGGTGGAGGGAGGAGGGGGGAAGGAGGGAGGAGGGAGGGAAGGGAGGGAGGGGGAGGAGTGGGAAGGGTGGAGGAGTGAGGAGGGAGGGAGGACTTGGTGTAGGGTCCGGAGACCGTAACTGTTGTGGTTCCATTGCTGCCTCCATCTTGGCTCCCCGGCCCTGGGGTTGGCGGGTGAGGGAGTGAGGGAGGGGGAGGGAGGGAGTGAGGGAGGGGGGGGAGGGAGGGCATGGGGGTCCAGGCTGTGATCTCCCTCTGTGGCCAATTTGTCTCCTTATCTCGCTGTCGCCGTAAATACGCCCTGCTCTCCATAGCAGCCATGTTGTTAAG
>NC_082388.1:26926099-26943696 GCF_031168955.1 Gadus macrocephalus
CTTCCTCTGAGAGTCCCAGCATGTCACCCTGAATCTCCCTCTATCTCTAACAATTAGACTAATGTATCTCTTCTATCTCTAACCTATTAACCAGCCTAAAGTTTCTCTAACATATTAACTAGTCTTAAGTATCTTCTCTATCTCCAACATATCAACTAGTCTCAAGTATCTCCACTATCTCTACCTATTAACCAGTCTAAAGTATCTCCAGCATATTAACTAGTCTAAAGTATCTCCACTACTTCAAATATATTAACTAGACTAACTATCTCTAAGTTATCAACTAGTCAAAAGTATCTCTAATATAAGATACGTCTTCTAAGTGTAATATTTTAACCTACCATTATAGGATATGTCCTCTCACTGTATTTTATTAACCTACTAGTATAATGTATGTAGTTTACTAGTATATTAACCTACTAGTTTAAGGAACTGTCAAAAGCATAACTGTAAAATATTAACCGACTAGTTATCCATCTCGGCTGCGACTCATTAAAAACCCGCTCAGAGTCGACTTTTAAAACCTCCTCCGCCCGGCTGTTATGATCCACCTGCGGCCCGGCAGCCTGTGGAGGAACTACAGTATTCATGTATTCGTGTCGCCGTTAATTCACTGTATGCAGTATTCATGTATTCATCTGGTATTCACTGCTACTCCAGTCCAACAGCCTGACGTGTCAATCAAACTGTGAGACCCGCCTTCCGTCATCATCGTTTAGACCCCGTCCTCATGACCTCTGACCTCTGACCCCACCGCGGCGCGGCGCCTCCCCTCCAATCAACAGCACGGTCCTCCGGAGAGGCTAATGCTATGCTATACCTGCTCTGCTAGATCTGTGATGCTATGCTATACTTGCTATGCTAGATCTGTGAGGCTATGCTATACCTGCTATGCTAGATCTGTGATGCTATGCTATACTTGCTATGCTAGATCTGTGATGCTATGCTATACTTGCTATGCTAGATCTGTGAGGCTATGCTATACTTGCTATGCTATATCTGTGATGCTATGCTATACCTGCTATGCTAGATCTGTGATGCTATGCTATACTTGCTATGCTAGATCTGTGAGGCTATGCAATACTTGCTATGCTATATCTGTGATGCTATGCTATACCTGCTATGTTAGATCTGTGATGCTATGCTATACTTGCTATGCTATGGTATATCTTCTATGGTATACCTGCTAATCTATATCTGCTATACAATGCCTTCCATGCTATGTATATTTGCTATGCTATGCTACGTCTCTTATGCTATACCTGCTATGCTTTGCCTGCTATGTTAAGCTATACATGCTATGCTAATGTATACCTGATATGCTATGCCTGCTATTTTAAGCTATACCTGCTATTCTATACCTGCTATGTGAAGCTATACCTGCTATGTGAAGCTATGCCTGCTATGTGAAGCTATACCTGCTATGTGAAGCTATACCTGCTATGCTATACCTGCTATGCTATACCTGCTATAATGCTATACCTGCTATGATGCTATAGCTGCTATGATGCTATATCTGCTATGCTATGACTGCTATGTTAAGCTATACCTGCTATGCTATACCTGCTATGCTATGCTATACGTGCAGGCAGCCCAGCCCAGCCTGAGAGCAGCTGTGTGCGGGCGCTGGGATTACCTCCGCCCTGCGTCTACGAGGTGTCCCTCAGAGCATGGCTCTCTCGTCTATAATGAGGAGGAAACGCTGCGTCTGCCGAGAGGCTCTCTGCTGGGTCCGCACGACGCTGCCCGCGGCAAAAAGCACACATACGCTTTTGTGTGGAAATATATTCACTGCTAAACTGGGTGTTGAGGAATGGCAGCCATCTGTGTGTGTGTGTGTGTGTGTGTGTAGGGGGGGATTGGGGAAGTGTGTGTGTGTGTGTGTGTGCGTGTGTGTGTGTGTGTGTGTGTGTGTGTGTGTGTGTGTGTGTGTGTGTGTGTGTGTGTGCGTGTGCGTGTGCGTGTGTGTGTGTGTGTCATGGCCGATTCTTTGTGAACAGACTGCAGTGAATCTTTTGGATAAACCCAGAAAAATTGGAAATGAAAATATGGCAACACACACACACACACACTCACAGCGACACACACTTACACACAGGAAAACCAACATCCACATTGCATTTTCTTATAAACCAAGGCAAAACATGACCAAAAATAAGATAAAATAGGCAGCTGTCCTAAAAGCAGAAGAGATAACACAATAGAGAGAAAAGAAGGAGTCTTTTATAGCAGATGGGGTCCAAGCAGCCCCCCCCCCCCCCCAACCCCCCAGATGAAAAACACGTCACTTTAGCGATTCAACGCCAACATCATTTTGGCTGTCGCAATCAATGCAGGAAAAGAGCAACTGCAAAGGAACACAAACCGCACCAGTAGTCGTACCCTCAGGATCCCTCTCAGACACATTGTCAGGACTCGTGTCCTGAGAGATGGATTGTTGTCGGAAATAGGAGTGCTAAGGGCTGTTTTAAAAGTTCACTCTGCATTTAAAAGATGGTATTTTATATCTGGGGGTCTTTCAGAGTGTGTGTCCCCTTGTGTTTTTAACCAATGAATTCCTTGATGCGTCCTTTCATAAGTCTGTGTATCCGTCATGTATTCGTCCAACCCTCTGATCTTAATCTGTTATGTATTAATCCATTCATTTATACATCAATCTTTAAATGTATTCATTTATCCATCCATTCATCCACCTATCCAATCATTGAATTAATCCATTAATTAATCTATTCGGCCCCATCATTCCAATTATTCATTAATTTATCCATCCAATCATTGATTCACTTACCCGGCAATCCTTAATTAATTAACCCACTCATCAATTTCCTCATCCATTCATTAAATACTCCATCCTTTCAGACACTCACTAAGTCACCCATTCATCCGCTCACTCACACACACATTCCAGTTGCACGTTTAACACAGAGTGTGCGTCTGGGGATAAGCAGTGTTCTCTTAGAGAGGGTCGAGACGTAGCCGGCCTCGCTCCATTAACCTGGGCAATAACACCCATGGACGCCGGGCGCGAGGAGAACGTGTGATTGACTCGTCATGGGGCCAGGCCCTGTGTTTCACTCGGCCTATGGATCGCACGGCTGCCGGGAATCCATTGTTTAATTACCGAGCGAGCCTTTTACCGAGCGGAGGGGCGGATCTGGAGGGAGGGAACGCGCTCGCTCGCTCAGACCTTCACCTCGCGCCACGATCGATGCAAAAAGTGCTTCTCCGTAATGAAAAGTTTATTTCTAACATTTTACGACATTTTTCGCAAACTGACAATTTGTTGCGCAGGCTGAGGATTGGATTGTGGACGTTAACCCAAACAGAGGAAGGTCCACGGGTAGAACAACACGCTACACATCTTTGTGGGGACTCAGGCTTTCTGTTCCTCTATTGTTTCGGTTTCTGATTTACCCCCATAATGTAAGACACTATGGCTATGATTCCTGGAGGAGGCGACAGATTGGATCACGGACTGAAGGGCCCACAGACACCTATGAGGCCCCCACTTACTTCTGGGGAGCTAACACAAATTTATGCTATTATGTCATACTGGGGACATTGGAGTGTCTTTGAAGTTGGACTTCCTGGTAATGTGAGTTCCGGGACTGGGGAGTCTGTGTGCTCGTATTCCTCTCACCTTTAGTGCCGGAGTGGGTTGGCTGCCATCGGGAAATTCATTGGCGGTCGAATGAGCTTCCAGTGCCGCGAGCTAAATTTAGCTTAAAGGTGGAATAACTACGACAGACACGCCCGTCGCAAACGGCATCTGTTACTGACCGCGTGCCATTCCGTTCTCTCCGTGACCTACGTGTACTGTGTAAACAGAGCTCTGTGAATAACGTTTTTTAACGAGCACCGTGACTCAGCGTCACCATCGCGTCCTCCATTTTGTCTTTGAGCGCACACACGCCAGCCCTTCCTCCAGAATTACTGAACATTGAACACATCGCTACAATCGTCAAACCAATCAAACAGAAACACAACAAAAGCTTTAAAACATTGAACATCCAACACACAACGCTCAAAAGAAACACTGCATTTGAGAAAGTTTTAATTATAAATAATGCAGCAGAGATTACAAACTTGTTCTTCCCCTGATTCCATTACATTCTCAGCGATGAATAAAATACAAAATGGAGCACAGATCTGTTTACAAATTGCAAAATGTTCCCCCTTTCTTTGCGGATATTCTTTTCCACCCTCGTGGCACAAAAACAAAACAAGCTGAAGCGTGAACATATCGTATGACAATGATGGAGTTGATGAAGCTGATTATCGAATAACTTCTTTTCTTTTATACTTTCACGATGATTCAAATGCGTTCATGTTCAGATAAAAACACTGATCTTTTTTAAAAACAAAGATTGCTTTGGCACCATGGATACAGTGAGCTCGGGATGGACAGACTCCGTACTCTGGAGACAGAGAATCACAAGGCAGTTGAAACTTTGTCTTGAATAAAACATAAGAACAAACATCTTGAATAAGCATATCGCCCAAAAGAAAAACAGAAATAAGATAAATCTTTGACCAAATCTGGCTTTGATTATTTTTTTATATTATCTATAAATATTTAAAAGGTTATAACCTTTAGGTAGACGGCAGCGCTATAGAGCAAAGAACTTCAGGAAATTACTGGAAATATCAAATGTTCGTCGATTAGCCAGAAGGGAGGACACACGGACGTCGAATAGAGGTCCGACAAGAAGTGATTCATGCAAATGTTCAGTTGACACAGTTACACACACACACACACACACACACACACACACACACACACACACACACACACACACACACACACACACACACACACACACACACACACACACACACACACACACACACACACACACACACACACACACCACTCAAATTTGCACACAGATCAAATTTACATCCAAAGACACCCAACCCTTTCCCCTTATCGAAACAACTGATGTAGAGATAATAAGACAGTGGTTTCCATCTCAGTGGAGACGGAAGGACCATTAAAAGGCATTCAACGAAATGAAATGATTGTGCTTGTATTACCCATAATGCAACAGGACACGATAACACCAGGAGCAGAACGACAGTTCTTTAGAATCAGTACTTTAGAAAATTAAATATGAAGCCACACTCAAACGTTGTAAACAATTTACACAATGGGTGGTGGTCATGAACGAATATTTATTACCGTAAAATAACAGTACATATTTTTCCATATACTACTCACAACACCCATTAATTATACACGTCATTCATCGTGACCATCGAGGGAACCGCCGTACGAGTGGGTGGAAACCGATCCGTCGATCAACAACCCCACAATAAATAGTGCTCAACTTCAGGAGTCCATCGACTCCGGAACAAGATGGCTGAGTCCCCGCCCCCCCCCCCCCCTCCCTTCCCGGTCCCCTTAAAAGAGATGTCACGTTGCTTTGAAATCATAAGTCATGTGCAGTATTGTTCCGCTGCTCCTCCCCTGTAGTAAGGAACACATTCCTCCATCTGTTGTGCAATTGCAGGCCGGCTCTGGTCAACCTTGGTGAACCCCCCCCCCGCCGCGGCACTGTGGAGATAAAACATGACCTCGTGTTAATACTCTTCGAGCAGACATCATGGAGATAAAACATCGCACAGCATGTCGTGAAACAATTATATCCACCTCCGCAATTAACAATTCCGACAACGATGATGTCATTTTGAGCATCAGTATGGAATATAGAACAAGTGATGAAAATAAACGTATCACATGTTAACTCGTTAGTCAATGTGTTAGTTTCTCCTCGTGTTCATAGTTAATGAATCCCTTCTAATGTAAGTGTAAAGCTTGGAAGGCATCAGCATTCCGTTAATGTTCTCGTACTAACCATCAGTCCCCCATCAGATGTAGACATACCCCCGTCCCTAGCCCGTCCCCTGCTTGTTTAACTGTTTCCATCACGTCCGTCTCTCCTAGCCTAGCTCAGCTCTCAGTAGCGACCCGGCCCTCCTCTCTGAGTGTGTCCCTGCGTGTCGGCTCACGGCCCTGCCTTCATAAAACACACTCAGTGCGTGTGGAGCATCAGGCTGAAGGTGTTCCGGAGCACGCTACTGGCAGCTGCGTCTCCACCATACATCACGGCGGCGTACGGTGACACTCGCTGGAGGAGCGCGTGAACCCACCTACGCCTCCTCCTCCTCCTCCTCCTCCTCCTCATCCTCCTCTTCCTCCAGAGGGGTCTGGAAGGCCTCCAGCTCCGCAGGAACCTCTGCGTCGGCCGTCCTTGACGCCCCGGCGCAGAGGACGACGTCTGGGCCCCCAGGAGGCGGGATGGATGGGAGCGACGGGCCGTTGGAGAGCTGGGAGAGGGGCTCCGCGGAACCTGCTGGAGACGGAGCGTGCGGGTTGGCTGTTGTCTCGGCCAATCATTAAGCCTGCACTGGGAGACCTGCTGCTGCAGCTGCTCAGGCTTCACGGATCAATCGTTTAATCTGGTCGACTTCAGCCCAGAGATGTACCCAGTGCAGGTTTTAATCGAATGCTCGAACATGAGTTGGTTATAGTTTCAGAAAAGCCTTCAGATCCGCTGCGTACGGTTGGTGGTTAGCGGGTTACTGTCATGTCTGTTTCTGCAGCTCGGCGGTGATTGTAATGCATTGCTCACGTTGTGACGTCTGACATTGTTGACGATGATTTCATCAACTAAACGAGGAATGGATTAACACACAGATGATATCCAGGCGGACGGATAGTATTTTATATTCCCTCATTTTTAATTTCAGTCGTGTACCAGGCTTCTGTCTGCTGTACAAGAATCAAATGTATATTTAAACTATACTACACGATATAAGTCATGGTGTAGTGTAAGTATATTTAAACTATACTGCACTTCAGGAGTCATCATGTAGTATAAGTATATTTAAGCTTTACTACAACATATGAGTCATAGTGTAGTATAAGTATATTTATACTACACTATGATGAGTCATAGTAGACTATATAAGTCATGGTGTAGTGTAAGTATGTTTAAACTTATACTCCACTATATGAGTCATAGTGTAGTGTAAGTATATTTAAACTTATACTACACAATACTGTATGAGTCATAGTGTAGTAGAAGTATATTTAAACTTATACTCCACTATATGAGTCATAGTGTAGTATAAGTATATTTAAACTTATACTACACAATACTGTATGAGTCATAGTGTAGTATAAGTATATTTAAACATATACTACACAATACTGTATGAGTCATAGTGTAGTAGAAGTATATTATACTCCACAATATGAGTCATATTGTAGTATAAGTATGTTTAAACTCATGCTCCACTATATGAGTCATAGTGTAGTATTATACTCCACAATATGAGTCATATTGTAGTATAAGTATGTTTAAACTCATACTCCACTCTATGAGTCATAGTGTAGTATTATACTCCACTCTATGAGTCATAGTGTAGTATTATCCTCCACTCTATGAGTCATAGTGTAGTATTATCCTCCACTCTATGAGTCATAGTGTAGTATTATCCTCCACTCTATGAGTCATAGTGTAGTATTATACTCCACTCTATGAGTCATAGTGTAGTATTATCCTCCGCTCTATGAGTCTTTGTGTACCTGGCTGCTGTCGGCCCCGGCCGCCTCCTCTCTCCCCTGACGCCGGCGTCCTCTGGGCCCCTGAGCTGCCCCTGCGGCCCCTGGGCTCCCCGGAGCCCATCCGAGGCAGGGTGGCCCCCCGGGCCCTGCCCCCCCCCAGGGCCGCGGGCCCCGGGGGGTCTGGGGGCACGAGGCAGGAGTCTGGGGACAGAGAGGGGGACCTCTTTAGGGAGGTCTGCGTGGACGGTGCTGCGACCTCAAACCCTCCGCCTCCGCCTCCACCTCCGCCGCCAGAGCGTGTTGAAACACGTTTAATCAATTAGATTAAATTACATTTTATTGGTAAAGCCCCTGATCCCCATTACAGCCTCAAAGGGCTTAACAGGCCAAATATTTATGACTCCCCCCTGACCCAAGCCTCCACAAGGGCAAGAAAAAACTCCCTTAAATCAGAAAGGAAGAAGTCTCGAGAGTTAACGCATAGCAGGCGATCCCTCCTTCAACATATCAACATAAAATATGTTGATACCAACATAGAAACTCAACAGAAACTAAACCGAGACACACACGAGACCTGCTCGAGCAATCAACAGAGGGGACGCATAATCAATACCTCAGGGTAACGAACGGCGAGGAAATCACGAACACATGAAAACAAACCCAAACAAACACGGCGTGTTCGATCCCTCCGCGGTTTACCGGGCCGCGAGTTCAGCGGCCCGGCATCGATCGACGGGTTTGTGTTCCTGCGAGCGTCGACCACCCGACGCCCAAACTCACCGTCGTAGAACGCGGCCGCCGTCGGCGGGTAACCGTGGTGACCGGCGGCGGCTGGTTTGTGTTTGCGGGGTCGTCTGTGGGTCGCGGCGGCGCTCACGTTGCCGTCGGTAGATAACGGACTGACCGGCCGGCGGCCTGCGGGGAGAAGGTTCGCTCGGTGAAGGTCGACCGGGTCACACGTTTCAGATCCAACTCCAGGCGGCGGAGTCGGATCTCAGCGACGGTACGATAAGAGACGAGGATGAAATAACAACGCCCGCTTTTTGTTTTTGCCCTTAAAGAAAGTGTTACAGTCACGTCAATAATTTATCCTCGAGCTGGGAGGAGGTTCAGTGAGTCTGCTTCAAACGTGACCCTGAACCTCTGGAGTCTGAACCGCCCAGAAGAAGGATCGTGCGCTACGATACAACACCGGCTTTGTTTGCACATCTTGACGACACACAACGACGACCGCACCACGAGAACGTCAACCAGGAGCCCCAACACCGTCGACTCTATTCGCCCGACGCCACTCCAGACCACAGCCCACGCCCCGAGGCGAGCCCCCCCCCCCGACCCTGTGACACTCCTCACCTGTCTCCTCGGGGGGCCGCTGCAGACCTCCGGCGGGGGCCCCCAGCGACGGGTGGAGGTGCTCCAGGTCCGTGAACAGGGCCCCCTCCGACGTGCTGCCCACGCTGGAGCGGGCGGAGGACAGGTTGTCCTCGGAGGCCGACCCCCAGCTGTGGACCCCCGCCGACCCCGCGCCGCCGGCCCCTGGCGTCGGCGGCAGCCCCCGCAGCTGGATCCTGTGCGGGGAGCCGTGGTGCTGATGTTGGTGCGGCGTCGGAGACTCGCGGCGTTGCCGTGGGTGATGGTGATGATGATGGTGGAGGTGACCGCCGGACGGCTCAAAGTCAGCCTCTTCCTCCTCCTCCTCCTCCTCCTCCTCCTCATCAGCATCCTCTTCGTCAGGGTCTTCCTCTGCTGCCTGGGCCTCCAGGAGCAGGTGGGGGGGAGGGGGGGAGGGGGAGGAGGCGTAGGCGTGAGTCGGCATCAGGGTCTGGGGGGGAGGAGGGAGACTGGGGGGGGGGGAATCACAGAGGAGAGATTAACCTGGGCCCACCTTTCACAAATTAACAGCCTACTCTCTGCCGGCAAAGCTGCTTAATGAAGAGGGGGGAGGGAGGGAGGGAGGGTGGAGAGGGTGGAGAGGGAGGGAGGGAGGGAGGGAGGGAGGGAGGGAGGGAGGGAGGAGAGGGAGAGAGGGAGGGAGGGTGGAGAGGGAGGGAGGGAGGGAGGGTGGGAGGGAGGGAGGGAGGAGGAGGAGGCAGGGATGAGGGAGGGAGGCGGGGAAACCCCCATTGAGGATGAGAACGGGCTTGGGGGGGGGGGGGGCGTGGGGGCGTGGTTACCTGCGGTGCCTGGCAGAGGGCTCCTCCCGGCTGGGGGGCCCCTGAGCGATCTGCACCAGGACCCCCGTGGACGTCTGGGGGCCGTGGGAAGGTTCCCCAGCGAAGGACGAGGAAGACGTCCCTCTCACGGGCGGGGCGGGACAGCCGTCCTTCCTCTCCGCGGCCATCATCATCACCATCATCATCTTCTTCCTCCCCTCCTCCTCCTCCTCCTCCTGGTCCAGGGAGGGGTTGTCATGGTGACGGACCATCCTCTTGGGGACCGCCGGCCGCTGGGAGTCGAGATCCGTACTTTGGGACGAGACGAGGGACGCGGGTCAGAGGGGACACACCTCGGAGTGACGTCACGGCCCAACAAACCGAAGACTCTCAGTAAACGTCTGCATTTATAGAGCGCTTCTCTAACCAGTGGCCGCTCAAAGCGCTTTACAACACTGCCTCACATTCACCCATTCATGCAGTCATTCACACACTGACGGCGGAGTCAACCACGCAGGGTGACAGCCAGCTCATTAGGATCAGTCAGGGTGAGGCGCCTCGGCCACGGACACCTCGACACTCAGCGAGGAGGAGCCGGGGATCGAACCAGCAACCTCCAGGTTACCAGCCCACCCGCTCTACCTCCCACCGCCCTGCCGCGCTCCCACCCTGTGGGTATCGTCGTGAGACAGAGGTCTCCAGATGTGTCCTGATCCAGGTCACTGTAGCACTGCACGCAGTGCACGCAACCCCCCCCCCGCAGCTCAGACACACGACCCCCGTTCAAGCTAACGTTGACCTGGCCTCCTCTGCCCCTGACTCAGTGCCCCCGGCCCTGAGCCCCCCCCCCCCCCCACCGAGCGGCTGTGTGTCTCACCTCTTCCCCATGGGGAGGGAGTACTCGTCTGTCACCCAGTCCTGCGGGGCCGGGGGGGCCCAGCTCCCTGCACTCTGCTTGGGGACGTTGGTGGCGTTCCTGCTGCCCTTCTTGTGGTTTGGACTGACTGGGGGGGGGGGGGGACGACACACAGAGAGGGTCATTCATGGAGCATTCAGAACGGACACTTCAGGCGGGCAACACTTTAGTTGCTAACTCAACTACTGATGTTTACACACATCTTCGTACTAACATTTGGTACTCACACATCAACACATTGGGATTTCTGCATTTCTTCTTTGTAGTTTTGAGTTTGAATAGATCAATTCATTAATCAACACGCACCAAATATGTTGGCTCTTCCTTGTCCTTATATATGTTATGACGCATCACATATAGTTTCTCCCGCTGCCCAGTACATTCTGCTATGGCGTCTGGGGTTGATGAGGAACATGTCATCCCTCAACATGACATCATGTAGCATTCATAACGGACACTTAATTCACTTCAACACTTTTTTCAAAAAAATTCTGCTTACATTTTGTAAGCATTGATGGAATTTCTTCATTGATTTTTTGTAGTTTTTTAGTTTAATAGATCAATTAACTAATTAAAACGGTTCAAATATGTTTACTCCTTTGTGTCTCCTTATATATTTTAAGACACGTCACAAATAGTTTCTCCCGCTGTCAAGTCCTTTCTGCTCTACCGTCTGGGATTGATGAAGAGCATGATTGATGAAGAACACGTCATCCCTCAACATGACATGTGGGGTTGAGGAGGCGTGCAGCCCTTACCACTGACTCTTTCCACCAGGTGGTTGGAGATCTGACCTCTGACCTCATTATAAGGCATCGTGTTCTGGAGGATTCCGTCACCACCACAGCCGAAATTATCTGGAGACACAAATAAACCGACAGGAGAACATGACGAGAAACACGATTCAGTCATTAAACACTTGACATCACTCCCAGCCGCCCCGGATGTCATTTCAGATGCCCCTCTTATCGACCTGCTATCTTAAGAACCAATGAAAGCCTGCTATTACTATTAACTGTTTCACTTCCTGTCCGGGATTCATAGTTCAAGTGGTTTAGCTCGTTTCCACGGTGACTTCAGTGACTTCAGATCAATGAACTCGAGGATGGTGGGTTTTGGACGATAGATGCTTAGGAGTGAGGCTGCATACATTCGGGATCGAACCTGGTGCTTTTCAGGCGGTTGGGCAGCCATCTTAAACTACCACACTACGCACTTCTTGCCATTCCAGGAATGACCATATAAGGATTAAAAACAGAAACCACCAAACCTCAATTGCATTTAAGGCATTCAGCAGACTGTTTTGTCCAAAGCGATTGACAATAAGTACATTTGTCAGAAGAAAGAGAAACAATAATAAATCTCTGTCGGTACAGTAACGATGTTCATGGAACAAGTGCCAAGCACTAACAATCACAAGGTTAACCCATTCCTCGTACACAACAGAGATAGCTAGGGTAAGACAGTGCACAATGCTTGGTACTATCATTAAGTGCCAGGACGTACAACACACAATAAGTGTGTGAAAGGGTTCTGGGGGGGTGAACTCTGAACAGGTCTCGACCCCCACCCCCCCCTGGAGCACGCACCCTTGCTGCCGCGGCTCTGCTCCAGCAGGTGGTACTCGCGGGCGCCCAGCGGGGGCCGGGGGGCCGGCCGCCTCTGCAGGGCCGCCTGGAGGAGCTGGGTGGTGGCGTAGGGGACGGGCTCGTAGGTGGGGGCCCCCCCGCCGCCCGGCCCCAGGTAGCACAGGCCGGCGCCGTCGAAGGCGTCGCCGGGGCTGACGGCGCCGAGGTTGAGGTCGCTGTAGATGGCGTTGTCGGAGCCCAGCATGTCCTCCTGCCCGCCGCCGCCGCGGGGGTCCAGGTGGCTGCCGTAGTTGGCGATGCAGTCCGCTGATTGGCCGACGGAAGGGATTAGAGGAAGGATGGATGAGGGAGGCGGTTAGAGCGAGAGCAGACCGGATGGAACAGGGCTGAACGCGCTCGGGGAGCTAACGTCGGGGCCTTTGGAGTTTGGAGCTCTTTGTCTGGAGGACGCAACGATAAAGATGGTTGGTTTTTGAATGTAATACGACCGTGTCTACTTGGATATCGGTATTAAAAACAGGTTCCTGGAAACTGAAATGCTAGTACGTGCGCACTCACACACACACAAACACAAACACGACTATTCAGATCCGTTACACAAGGATATTACTTATTTATGCAGCGTATATTAAAAAGATCCTCACTTCTTATTTAGATTTACTTGTTGATAAAGCCCGGAATTAAGGTATTCGGTTGCCATCGGTAACTGCAGCTAGTTATCAATTATCAATGAATGTGCACATGACAATAAACTTGAAACTTGAGACTTGAAGTGAAGCAGTGAGGAGTGTGGACTTTCAAGTTTATTGATTTATTATAAATCCCCTTAAAAGCAAAACAAAGTCTGCACCAAAGTGTTACACAGCAGGAGATATTACCGAAATAAATAAAGATAAGACAGGGAAAGGGCACCATTAATTAAGCAGAATTCAGGGAAAGGGACCAAATTGTGGCTGAAACGTACTAACTGCCCTAACATTTAATAAACACTGCTATAAAATAAATCTCAGTTCCGAACCAGAAAAAGTCAGGTAAGTAAAACCCAGATAAAATCAAATAAAACAGATGGCCACTGGTATAAAACCCAGATAAAATGATCTAAATCAGATAACAGCCCAGCTCTGCGCTGTGAACGCGGTGTTGCGTTACCGCGGAACGCATCAGTGTTGCGTCAACACTGACCTGGCCGGCTGTAGGTGATCATGCCGCCGTCTCCGGTCCCGTCCGCATTGTTGCAGCAGTTGGCGCTGCGCTCCTTGTGACTGGCGCCGCCGTTGGGCCAGTTATCAGCCAGCCACAGCTGGTTCAGAGGGTCACCCATGTTGATGTGTCCAGGCCTGCGCCCACACACACCCACACCCACACACACACACACACACACACGCACACAGGCACACACGCACGCACACACACGCACGCACGCACGCACGCACGCACGCACGCACGCACGCACGCACGCACGCACACACACACACACACACACACACACACACACACACACACACACACACACACACACACACACACACACACACACACACAAACACACACACACAAGGATCAACAGGGGTTATCGTTATTCACTAAACGCGGTGAGTGCT
The DNA here is from genome assembly GCF_031168955.1 of Gadus macrocephalus. Taxonomy (NCBI): domain Eukaryota; kingdom Metazoa; phylum Chordata; class Actinopteri; order Gadiformes; family Gadidae; genus Gadus; species Gadus macrocephalus. The sequence continues at coordinate 26,939,932 of NC_082388.1, forward strand.
CATATAATAGGCCTACAGTATCTCTCCCAGAAGCGCCGCTCTTTGGCGGAGGGTTTCCTCCGACGGTGGAGCAGCGCCCCCGTGTGGCGGAACCGTGTAATGGAATGTACCAGAAGAATGTCCGACTTACCTCCCAGCGCTGCACACCGTCTCCCCTCTCTGATAAGCCACTGTTAAAGAGAAGAAGAAGAATTGACAGTGACAAAATGTCAAGATCTTCAATAACTAATTAAGAAAATGCTACAAAGTATCCTGTTCGTCCACCCTCCATCCGAAATATCTACATTCATAAATAGCAGAGATTCATTGATTTACTTTGGATTATCATCAACGGTGTTTAAGGCTTTCCAAGGCTCATAAGGATGTGGTATGGCCCACCACTATCCTTCAGATCACTGCCGTGTTCCTCTGCAGTAATAACAGAGGTGTTCATCAGAGCCTTGCTCCTACGCCGTGAAACAAAGTGGCTCAGTGTTTCTAGTTAAAAAAACGTCATTCACTCTGACACCATCATTTAGGAGCACTCTGTACAGAGTCCGGCCTGCTAGACAAATGTAATGGAGGCATTAAATATTTAAAGTGGAGCAGAGAGCAGTGACAGTTATGTATGGGTTTTTCACTTGAACAATTCTTTCCCCACTGTAATATCCACTCGTCTGAATAATATAACATGTTTAAAGGACATGTAGGTGTGCCCAATTGGTTTCCTGTCGAGCCAACAGAAAACCCAGTGTTCCCTTATCTTGTCAATTTGTTCTACAACAAACCACAAAATAATTGATTCAAAATGTCCCTGATTGTAATTTGGTAGTTGATGAATTGGCCACAGCAATTTGAAGAGTGACTTAAATTAGTTTCTGTCTCTGACTCGAGGCTAAAACGAGAGAGAGCGCCTCTACAATCCATTAATTATTATAATAACACTGAAAATAATAACAAGGGACGGCCGTGGGCGTTCCGATTGGAGCAGAGCAGGGGTACACACCTGTGGGCGTGAAGGTAAACGAGGGAACTGGAAGAGAGGAGAACGAAAGACGTCGTTAGAGACCCCAATTAATTTAATGAATCACTTGTGCGGTGCTGCCCTGGGTCACCGCGCAGCACTCTTACTGAAGACGATTATTAGTTAGTGTTATTATAAGCAGATGCTCCTTTCAGAAGCGGCTTACAGCTCATTCAGACGCGTGTGGGTGAGCAGGTTGGAGTTAGGGGGCATCTCACAGCCCAAAGCTCCTGGGTTCGATCCCCAATGTCCACAATCTAACTGTAGGTTTTCTAGTGCCCTCCAACCCCTACCTGCTCCTTAAGGACCTGTCTCTGTACTGTCCAACCCCTACCTGCTCCTTAATGACCTGTCTCTGTACTGTCTAACCCCTACCTGCTCCTTAATGACCTGTCTCTGTACTGTCTAACCCCTACCTGCTCCTTAATGACATGTCTCTGTACTGTCTAACCCCTACCTGCTCCTTAATGACCTGTCTCTGTACTGTCCAACCCCTACCTGCTCCTTAATGTCCTGTCTCTGTACTGTCCAACCCCTACCTGCTCCTTAATGACCTGTCTCTGTACTGTCTAACCCCCACCTGCTCCTTAATGACCTGTCTCTGTACTGTCTAACCCCTACCTGGTCCTTAATGACCTGCCTCTGTACTGTCTAACCCCCACCTGCTCCTTAATGACCCGTCTCTACTGTCTAACCCCTACCTGCTCCTTAACGACCTGTCTCTGTACTGTCTAACTGTACGTCCACACCAGAAGCGACCAAAGCGAACAGAAATATTCACAGCGGAACTTTATGAGCGACCAAAGCGTCTTTGACGCTTTGGTCGCTCATAAAGTTCCGCTGTGAATATTTCTGTTCGCTTTGGTCGCTCAAGTCGCTCATGACGTACAATTCAATTCAACAATGCAAGCGAAGAGCGTCTACATTCCGATTGGCTCTCAGCGTTTTGCCGCTGAAACGCGTCATAGTAATTTGCATAAAGTTCAACAGTTGTCAACTTTTTTTGGACGCTCTGGTCGCTCAAGTTTTGCCGCTGGTAGCGTTGGTCGCTTTGGTCGCTTTGGTCGCTCTTGCCCATAGAAAGTGAATGACTTCCGGCGATTTGGTAGCTCAAATGTGGACGTACAGTTACCCCTACCTGTTCTTTAATGACCTGTCTCTGTACTGTCTAACCCCTACCTGCTCCTTAATGACCTGTCTCTGTACTGTCTAACCCCTACCTGTTCCTTAATGACCTGTCTCTGTACTGTCTAACCCCTACCTGCTCCTTAATGACCTGTCTCTCTACTGTCTAACCCCTACCTGTTCTTTAATGACCTGTCTCTGTACTGTCTAACCCCTACCTGTTCTTTAATGACCTGCCTCTGTACTGTCTAACCCCTACCTGTTCATTAATGACCTGCCTCTGTACTGTCTAACCCCTACCTATTCTTTAATGACCTGCCTCTGTACTGTCTAACCCCTACCTGCTCCTTAATGACCTGTCTCTGTACTGTCTAACCCCTACCTGCTCCTCAATGACCTGTCTCTGTACTGTCTAACCCCTACCTGCCCCTTAATGACCTGTCTCTGTACTGTCTAACCCCTACCTGCCCCTTAATGACCTGTCTCTGTACTGTCTAACCCCTACCTGCCCCTTAATGACCTGTCTCTGTACTGTCTAACCCCTACCTGCTCCTTAATGACCTGTCTCTGTACTGTCTAACCCCTACCTGCTCCTTAATGACCTGTCTCTGTACTGTCTAACCCCTACCTGCTCCTTAAAGACCTGTGTCTGTACTGTCTAACCCCTACCTGCTCCTTAATGGCCAACACAGAGGGCATTTCTCCGCTGAAGAACGTGAATATATCTTCTCTATGGAAGCACTGTCGTATTGTAATGGGAGGAGGCTATTACTACGATGTTATGAGGGAAATATTTCTTCAGCCCATTGAGTGGAGTTGACCTTCGGTTGGCCGACAGCGCTGAGGTAGAAGGAGGTGGGGGGGGAACATGAGGTGGTGACGGAGAGATCCAGCACATGATGTGTGCTCTTTCTAAATCAACTCTCTAAAGGTCAGCCTTCGAATGTCAGCCTGGAATAGGGTCTGGGGTCTGGGGTGTCTGGGTCCTAAATCACTATTTTGATTAGAGGAAAGTCACTTCTACAGATCATAGGATTAATATTAAATCCCAATATTACGGTTAAAATTAACCAGAATATTCGAAAATTGTCTTAATTCCACATATTTTCCACTCTTGTTATGTATTACATCCTCTATTTAAAAAAATAAAAATTATATATATTTTTTTGGTTTATAGTTCAATATGCAATCGTTTACGTAATTCCAAAGGTTTTACCCTTTTCCTTCTCTGGCTGTCTAACTGCCATAACCCTGCTGCTCTGATTGAGTGCTACGCACCCTTGCGGATGCCGGTGTAACTGCTGCTGAGGCCGCTCCTCTTCTTGCGGTGGCGGTAGAGCCACACGCTGAACACCATCAGGAACGCCCAGCAGGTGGCGCCGATGCCCGCGATAAAGGCCGGCTGCCTCAACACGTGGGAGAGCTCCGACAGCGCGCTTCTCTCCTCGAAGCTGTGCATCACTTGGCCGGTGGAGTCTAAGAACAAAGACGAAGAGAGGAGATAGGACAATAAAGGTTATATGAATGAACGCAGCGCTGCTATTATGACATCTGTTGGACCAAAAATAGAACATGACATGCCCATTGTTTGCGATTTTTTTTGTGATTAAACAAAATATATCGTATTTTATCAAAAG
>NC_082388.1:26943796-26953796 GCF_031168955.1 Gadus macrocephalus
TGCTGTCCATTCCCAGACATCATCCACACACTCAGTGCCTCACATTCAGTGTCACATTCGCTCTTTGGTCTTTTCTACGGCGGTCGACATCAACATGCAGGACCTTCCATCAGTCAGTAGAGCTGGCTTTACTAAGGATCTCCAGCAGCGTCTGGTTCGACCACGGAGCCGACAGCGTTCTCAAGCCTGCCTCTTTGCAGTTGGAGGGCTAGGAGGGCTGGATGGTAGAGGTTGCGGTGGTTGGGAATCGAACCCAGTGCCTTATCGCTAGATGAACCACGGTGGGCTCTGTAAGGTCTCCTAGGAAGAAGATGTTTGAGGAGGATTGAGCTGCAGGCTCTCTGAGACCAACGCCATCACTAACCCATCTCTGCCCGATCCCCCCGTCTAATTGATATTTGGGGTTACAAATTGTGGTCTTATTGATATTTTGGGGGTTACTAAGACCATGTTTATTCCTTTTATTATTTATTAATTCAGCAGATACATTTATTAAAAGGAAGGTAAAGTGAATGGATCTAAAACATGTGATTCCGCTGGTGGTAGGGGTCCAAAGGTCACTTGAACGAGGGCGACTTTGGGGTAGTCAGTCGACATTGGGGTTCAAACCAACCACTGTTGGTTTGAAGAGGCAGAGAACACCTCAACTATTCCGCCCGAGATACGATATCATATCTATTTTAAATCTAGGAAAGGAAGATCCAAGGTGTAATGATTGTATTACATAGATTTTATAGAATTTAATTTCTGTATTACATTTTCTCCGTCTCTGTATTTCCTCACCGCTGCCAGTAGAGGGTGACATCGAGCTGGTGCAAAAACCGCGTCCGTTCAACAGCAAACGGATGACTGACAACACAGAAAGAAATTGTTGAGCTTTGTCCTTATTTATTAGGTATTCACTGAGTATCTGTGGATACCTATTGTTATAAATGAATGTTATTATGCATTAGCCTCTTTATTAATTAATAATGAAGATAGGTTATAAGGCAAGTAAGTGAAGATTATATATGAGGCAAGAAACGTCTAGAAACGTGCATTATCGGGTCTCCTTTGAAGAGACTCGTGAGGCTTGAAATGAAGCCGTTATAAAAGGTTAGGTTTGCAAACTGAAGGAGTGGAAACACATTCTCGATTCTGTTAATTTCCAATGAAAAATCGAATCAACACCAAAAGACTCCAAACACCAAAACATGCGTAAAGGTCAACTCGACTAATTGCCCTTCAGCCTCATGATGAGGGTGAACCCTCAGAATCACGAAAGCGTTCCTGCTCGTGTTGAAACAATCAGATGATCTGGTCCGCGGGTTTTTGTTTCTGTGAATGAACCATGCGTAAAACGACCTCATCCTCCAACCAGAGGAGCGTCTGACTGGATGGAGAGAAGAGAGAGAGAGGAGAGAGAGAGAGAGAGAGAGAGAGAGAGAGAGATGAGAGAGAGAGAGAGAGAGAGAGAGAGAGAGAGAGACGAGAGAGAGAGAGAGAGAGAGAGAGAGAGAGAGAGAAATACTATCACACATGCTCTCCCCCAACCAGCGCTCCCTCCCTTTCCCCGTCTCCCCCTCTCTTCGCGCTCACAGAGGAGAGCTCCACTCTCACTACACACTGGTGCTAACGGTGGGAACTGGATTATCGCCTCGGATGCTCCGTAAACTGGTCCAGGATTTAGTGTGAGGACGACCCTCAGTCCACTCGATCCCCTGCGGAGGTCGGAGCGCCGAAGGATTCAGCCTGGTTTGCGGGAGACAAAGTTTTGACCGCCGCGTAATCTCCGGGAACGGGACAGCCCGTGTGAAGGTATTCGCGCTGAACGGTTCTGAAGTCAACTCAACTGCCAAGTCAGCTGAAGAACCCGATAGTTTCAGGCTGTGTTATTCATTTCAGTCCGGGTGGACTGGCGTGAGAGACTTCTTTTACTAGAGTGGAGTTGAAAACGGCGCGGAGGATTTGGATTGAAGCGCGGAGGACAAAACCACTTCACACCAGACTGGGGACAAAACTGCTTTCGCACCGGACTGGGGACAAAACCAGGTCCCGCCGGACTGGGGACATCTACCACTCTTCTCCCGGCTCCCCACCGCTCCGGGATGATGCGTCGGGGGCTCCTCGGAGTCTCCCACCTTCTGGCGTTCCTTCACATCTGTTCAGGTACGAGTTGCTTTGAAAATACGCGCATCCACACCTCTGACGGTGAACCGCCGTGTTAACGTCTATTACAGCTTAATGTGATAGCAACACTTTTTCACCAAAAGGTGAAGATGAACCGGGCTGAAGGAGAGATAGAAGTGCCCCTGAGCCATTGTGGCCCCTGAGCCATTGTGGCCCCTGTTGCTGTCCATGCGGTTGGCGTCCCGCGGTGTTTTGACAGCTGTAACCTAACGCTGTTCCTGATTGACCACTTATTGGGACATCAGTTACAACCCTGATTCTGTCCTCCACTCGACCAGGGTCAGCAACTGATGCCTTCAAACGCGTGTTTTTACAGCGATAAGACTTACTATTCTGCTGTGTGTGGAAGCGTGTGAAGATTGAGTTTGTGTTCAGGCGCTTTGTGGGGACCTGTCTGTCCTTATCACGACTAATGGAAAGATATGATTTAAAGCAAATTCAAATGCTTTACAAACAGCGCCGTTCTGAAAACAGTTACCAGTTTAGTTTAGTTATCAACTAAACATGTCAGACATTAAATATTGGATTACTCACTTGTGTGTGAAATTATGTATTGAACTAAACTGCAGTTGTAATTCAAAAGCAAAATGGTCACAAAATATAATGGACAATTAGTGTTGGTAATCCGCGTACGGGAGTATAACCACCGCATGGTAGGGGGGGGGGGGGAGGGATGGTATTATATCTCATCATGTTTCCCCCCCAGAGCGAGAGCTGTTAGCGCTAATCCTAATTGTTCCTCAACATATCCATAACTGGGGGGCCGACTGGGAGGGGGAGGGAGGGGGGGAGAGAGAGAGAGAGAGAGAGAGAGAGAGAGAGAGAGAGAGAGAGAGAGAGAGAGAGAGAGAAGAAGAAGAGAGCAGGCTACGTGATTAGTGGAGGTCGTGGTTCCCTGTAGGAAAGGCTGGGCTGGCTCACAGTTTGGCAGCAACACACAGTTCCATGTTGTTGGGTTCTGTCAGGTGAACCCTGGTCCTGCAGATGTAAATTGCGAGAGTGTTATAGCGTTGCCCACTTCGCTCTAGATTGCGTTTTCCCGATGGGAGGAACAACAACTCAATGGTCCGATTTTTTCACTGATTTACTGCAAGAAAGGGAGAGGATGAGTTGCAGACATCCGATTTGTCGGTAGCACCGACCGGAGTTAGGCAGTTCTCTCTTCTAATTGAGGTATTCCCTGAGCACAAGGTTCACCTTTACCTCCCGAGGCAGCTCCTATCAGTTCACACCACCAGACCGTGACCGGGACTGGGATTGTCCGTTTCGTTATGCGCATCGGTATTATGGGCTGTGAATAGCTGTGCAAAAATCAAACACAGCCAATGTCTTGCTACCTTCCCCTCATTACTCGACTGCAGAACACACAAACATGAGCGCAGAATCCCCGGAGCAGCGCTCGTCACTGCGTGTTTGTGGTATTAAGTAACGGAGCACGGTTACCCCAAACGCCATCGCACGACGGAAGTTGCTTAATAGTAGGAACACGTCTGTGTGTGCAGGCGGCTGGCCGTGTTTAATCCCTCATTAAAACCCCACCAGCTGTGAGTGAAACCGGCGGTAGAAAGTTGTTTACCGTCTCACGTGGTGCAGTCGCGCCCCTCTGTGAACGGCGATGGAGCTTTGTTAGCACTGCGCCTCAAGGTGTTGATGTCACCGTGGGGACCGGGGGTACGGTCGCTAGGGAAACAGAGGGAGTCTCTGAAGGTGGCGACGGTCTGAGTTGGTTAGAAGGTCACGAAACCGAAGGACGGGGACTTCAGAGTGGTTAGGGGCTTGGAAGTTGAAACCTGACAGAGTCGATCGACTGGTCGCGTGATGTCGTCCGAGCAGTGGCATGTGTCTGGGTTTAGCGGGCCAAGAGTGGAACAGAGAACTCCTTATTAACCGCTCATTGAGGAAACAACCTTGTCTCCTTCTAAAGGTCATGTGGTGATCTGTATACAACTTTCCATTGGTTGTGTTCACTGGACCAGTTTCACCGCCAGCTTTTGATTGAGGAGTTTAAATCAAGTGTTCGATATTGTTGGGAGGGTTATTGGGGGGGGCAGTTAGGGGGGGCACCCCTGGCCCACTTCTGGACACGCCCCTGAATCACACACAACCTGAATTGCCGGGAGTGCTAGACTGCCCAGGTGTTTGCACACTGCCCCAACAAACACCAACACCCAGCTACACAACGCTGCACCTAGTCAACATGTTCCCAGGGAACAAGCTCTGTCTGACAACAGGTTTGGCACGCTGGTTGATGTGGTGTTTAAAAGAGTTTATTGGGTTCTCCGTCTCCCTCGAATCCCTTTACTGGCCATTGTTTAAACGTTCCATTAGAGTGCAGAATTGTTCCCAGGGCTCCGATACGCGTTTTAAAAGTTCAATTATTTGGACCTAATTCTGCTTGTGGCTGCCAAGCTCTGCAAAGTGCTGACGATGGAATCTCAAAGTGAGTTCTAACGCAGGGAGACCGGGTTTACTAGACCCGGGGGTTGGGCTCCTTACCTCCATAATAAGTACCTTACAGTATAAACGCAGATCTACAGTAGGGCGGCATGCTGCTCAGGAGCTAGAGTGGGTTGGCTGGTAACCGGAAGGTTGCTAGTTCAATCCCTTAGCCGAGTGTGGAGGTGTCCCTGAGCAACAAAAGCCTCACCCTCACTGCTCCCTGCCGACGAGAGGGCTGTCGCCTTGCACGGTTGACACCGCCGCCGTGCACACATCCGTGTGTGAACGTGTGCACGGATGGGTGAATGTGAGGCAATATTGTTAAGTGCTTAGAGTGGCCTATGGTTTAGAAGTGTGCTGCATAAATGCAGTCCGTTTACAGTTGACAGTGGAGGATTGGACTTTTATTGAGTCGCTGGTGACTCTGTGGTACTGACCTGAATCCTGGTAGACGGCCCTCGCTAATGCCGCGTTTCCACTGCAGGGTGCGGTTCGGTTTCGCAAAGGTGCGGTACGGAGTGCGTTTCCACCGCCAAAAGTGGGCGTGACCCGGACTGTGCCGTACTCGTTTTGCCCTCGTCTTCAGTACTCCTCCGTTGGGGTACTGAGACGCCTGAAAGGGTGCCGGAAAATTCGAGCTACACACCCCCCTCCGTTGATTGGTCGACAGAATCGTCACTTCTGGGCGACGTGGGGATAAAAACAAACAAACAGTAGCCTCCACTAGATTGCATTCAGAAGTTGATTAACTGCCATATGAAAAGTATAAAGGCCAGGAACTGTTGCTGGACGACTTCCATGGTTTCTCTTGGTTTAATGTGTCGCGTTCAACTTTTCCATTGTTTTTATTGAGCAGGCTACACTGTGTCGCGCTGCTATGATGTCACGATGTTTACGTAGCTGCCGCGGCGATCGACATCCGGCCTACCATAAAGGGTACTGTCGGCGGTGGAAACTCAACCTCGGAACTGAGCTGGGCTATACCGCCCCCTCCCTACCGGACTGAGGCGAACCGAAGCGTACCGCACCCTGCAGTGGAAACGCGGCATAAATGTTCTGCAGTAAACAGGTCAGGATGTGAATGTCAGGAGGGCTAGGCGTCAGTGGTGTGTGGATACTCTGTGATAGATTTCTGGTGAAAGTGATAGATCTGTTTTTGTGTGTCTGAATGTGTGTCCTTTTTAGGTATTGTTTTATGTTGTATGTGTTATTTTGTATGTGTGTGGGGTTTTGTGTGTTAATGTGCATTTGTTTGAATGTTGCGTTTCTTTTGTGCTATTCCGTTTGTGTGTGCGTTTCTATTTAGAGTTGTTTCCAGTGTTTCTGTTGATGTTTGTCTGTTGCTCCTATTGTGTGTGTCTAGTCCTTTGTTGTCTGCTTGTAGGTTGGATGAAAGCAACAAATATAGAAATAAATAAAACATTGTTTTGAGTGTGATTGTGTATGTCTTTGAATTTGCCTGTGTTATCTTGTCTGTGTGTGTGTGTGTGTGTGTGTGTGTGTGTGTGTGTGTGTGTGTGTGTGTGTGTGTGTGTGTGTGTGTGTGTGTGAGAGAGAGTGTGTGTGTGTGTGTGTGTGTGTGTGTGTGTGTGTGTGTGTGTGTGTGTGTGTGTGTGTGTGTGTGTGTGTGTGTGTGTGTGTGTGTGTGTGTGTGTGTGTGTGTGTGTGTGTGAGTGTGTTTTATGGTGTATGTACTACGTAGATGTGTGTGTGAGTGATTTCCATGGCCTATATTTCACCCACCACAAGTTACATGCGTATTCGCCCGGTCTTTGTTCGCTGCTCCGGTCTGTGTGTGTGTGTGTGTGTGTGTGTGTGTGTGTGTGTGTGTGTGCGTGCGTGCGTGCGTGCGTGTGTGGTGTGTGTGTGTGTGTGTGTGTGTGTGTGTGTGTGTGTGTGTGTGTGTGTGTGTGTGTGTGTGTGTGTGTGTGTGTGTGTGTGTGTGTGTGTGTGTGTGTGTGCGTGCGTGCGTGCGTGCGTGCGTGCGTGTGCGTGCGTGCGTGTGTGTGGTGTGTGTGTGTGTGTGTGTGTGTGTGTGTGTGTGCGTGCGTGGTGTGTGTGTGTGTGTGTGTGTGTGTGTGTGTGTGTGTGTGTGTGTGTGTGTGTGTGTGTGTGTGTGTGTGTGTGTGTGTGTGTGTGTGTGTGTGTGTGTGGTGTGGTGTGCTTTGGCTGGTTTCAGGGCAGCCCGTACCTTACAATCACACGCGCCCCAGTTTCACTATAACAACCTGTGTCTCCTTACAAATGTTTCCCACCACAACCACCGCGCACGCCGTCTCCTTTTACCCAAGCCTGGCTCTCCGTCGCTGCATTGTGAGTCTCCCGGAGAACCACGGCGCGGTTCATCATCCTTCACCACACCGGGTTCTCCGTACTCCACACATCCAGGGCCTAGGATGGTCCATTCTGGGGTGTTGAGATCAGAACGATGGATTTACACATTTCTTTGGGGAGCCCGTCGTGGTCTGAGCGCTGCTAATGAGAAGTAGGAGATTATTTCTCTTCCTCCGGACTCTTAGTATGCACCCCTGGATAGATCCTCCACCGCACCCTCAAGCTAGTCTATGTGGTCACCACGTGATGGTCAGGATCACGTACAAAAACACCTACAAAACCTATTTTATCCCCACTGCCATCACCACACTGAACAGTCAGAGGTAGGCAACATGTCTCATTCCACTCATCCCTTTGCACTGCTTGCATTTTTTGGCATTAATTTATTGTCATTGTTTTGGACTGTCTCTGTCTTGTATGTATTTATTTATTTATTTCGTGTAAATTGAACCTGCCCTGTCAAAGATGAATTTCGGTCACTTGTGACGGACACGTTTTTCTTATCTTATCTTATCTTATCTTATCTTATCCGCCTGCACACCAGAGCCAGGAACACTCCGAGACTCTCTGACATTCATGTGGAGTTCATGTTGTGAACTCCTTCCTGAGCAGCACGTTGTGGTTCAGGTTCATCCAACTCGCTGACCAAGTACCAACGACAGCACTGTAGAAAAAGGCTTTCAGTGCATTTCAAGTTCCATAAAACTAGAATTGTTCCGATACTGATACGAGTATCGGAAAATCCTCCGATGCTTAAAATGGCTATCGGAGAGTACGCAAGTCTATGCGCCGATCCGATACAATCAGGTGACTAGCTCATTCACTACACAGGCAAAGAACATCACAAACGATACGGTGGTATGCTGCGTTCGTTAACGGTCGGAGGTGGAAAGTCAGATTGGGAAACACGTCGTCTCCGACCTACGTGCGTTCGAGCTACCAAGTCGGAAGAACATGGATGCATGCACGGTTAACTACAAGATTACAAATGTATTATTATAATAATAGATTAGAAATGTAAATCAACTTCTTCTGACAAAGAACCGATTTTACATTGCTGTCATCATAAGAGAACCTTTCAGTAAGCACTAGTGCTAAAAGTAGTTACAATGCTAGATGCTGTATCGGAATCGGTACGGGAAGGAAAGAGATGGCATTGGACCATCACGACATAAGATAAGTTCAAAGCCGCCTTCCCACCCCTTCCGGAGTCAGACTCGCCACGCAGCCGGTGGTAAAGCTGGCAGCTTGGCGTGTGCGTCTGATCATGTGAAACCAGCGTGTTGGTGTGTCTCTCCTTCAGCCCGTCTCCATCTCCGCCGTGTGTTTGTGCGTTCCCAACGGGGGGGACCGACGGACGGAGAGCGCATCCCGGCCTGCCTGGGTTATCTACACGCAGGGTACAGGGGGTCAAACGAACACTTACATCCATCCATACGCTGAAGCATGCACGCGGGAGACAACGCTAAACTGACAGCTGCGGCCGCACGCGGGGGTCGGACGCTGCCCATCACCGCCAGCCAACCTGGGGTTTTAAATCCCACAGATTAGGCAGAATTTAGGCACTGCGGGCTGATTGGCAGAGCGGTGGAGCGGTGGCTAAGCCTCGTCAGCGCTATGAAAGCGGTCTTTACGGGGTGACAGCGATGAGCGCAGCGTCGGCGCTAATGAGGAGCTCTCCGTCACGCGTGACGGCCGCGAGGGGAGGGTCCGCGCGCGGCGCCGAAGATGCGTCTTCCTTTGATAGCCGTTCTTCAATGGACCTGTCATCCCTCCGTCGGCTTCTCCGCCCGATCCAGGCAGCTAATGAGCTCGGGGGGTCATCCAGAGCAGGCGGCGCCCAAACTGTATCCACTCCACCGCGCCCGAGTGTGTGTGTGTGTGTGTGTGTGTGTGTGTGTGTGTGTGTGTGTGTGTGTGGCTGGACTCGATGGAGAATTTAAGTGGGAGATGAAACGGCGCAGGAGGAGATACAGAGACCCTCCCCCCAATCCACCATCTGACACAAAATACGCCACAGTTTCTGCAGTTGTCTTTAGCTTCCTATGCTGCTGCCTCCTCCTCATCCTCCTCGCTCTCCTCTTCATCCTCCCTCTCCCCCTCAATCTCCTCATCCTCCCTCTCCTCTTCCTCCTCCTTCTTCTCCTCTTCCTCCTTCTCCACTTCAATCTCCTCATCCTCCCTCTTCTATTCCTCCTCCTTCTTCTCCTCTTCCTTCTCCTCTTCCTCTTCCTCATCCTCATCCTCCTCCAACTTCTTTCAACCTCATTGTAGTTGTAGGGATACTAGTAGTAGCAGTAGTAGTAGTAGTAGTAGTAGTAGCTGTAGTGGTAGACGTTGTAGGATCTGTAGTAGTAGTAGTTGTAGTTGTATTAGCAGTAGCAGTAGTAGTTTGTTTCTGTAGTAGTTCTAGAAGTACTAGTCGTAGCATTAGAAGTAGACCACCACCTCCTCCTTCATTCAGGCAGATGTGTTAAATGCTCAAGTTGTGTGGTGGAACCGGTCTCCTCGTTACTCCAGTGACCTTCAGCTTGTGTCTCCTCGTTACTTCAGAGAGACCTTCAGCTTGTGTCTCCTCGTTACTCCAGAGACCTTCAGCTTGTGTCTCCTCGTTACTCCAGTGACCTTCAGCTTGTGTCTCCTCGTTACTCCAGAGTGACCTTCAGCTTGTGTCTCCTCGTTACTCCAGAGTGACCTTCAGCTTGTGTCTCCTCGTTACTCCAGAGAGACCTTCAGCTTATGTCTCCTCGTTACTCCAGAGACCTTCAGCTTGTGTCTCCTCGTTACTCCAGAGACCTTCAGTTTGTGTCTCCTCGTTACTCCAGAGACCTTCAGCTTGTGTCTCCTCGTTACTCCAGAGACCTTCAGCTTGTGTCTCCTCGTTACTCCAGAGACCTTCAGTTTGTGTCTCCTCGTTACTCCAGAGACCTTCAGCTTGTGTCTCCTCGTTACTCCAGAGACCTTCAGCTTGTGTCTCCTCGTTACTCCAGAGACCTTCAGCTTGTGTCTCCTCGTTACTCCAGAGACCTTCAGCTTGTGTCTCCTCGTTACTCTAGAG
>NC_082388.1:26964600-26972100 GCF_031168955.1 Gadus macrocephalus
GAGAGGGAGCGGTCAAAATGCCTTAAATCAGCAGGTCACCCCCCTCCTGATGTCTCCGCCAGCCTAACGTTAACATGAACCAAACTGTCGCCTACACCCGTCCGAAGCAAATAAATAAGAACAGCGATCCTCCGCCATCTGTGATCCTCTGCTCCTCCTCCTCCTCCTCCTCCTCCTCCTCCTCTCCGCTCGCCGCCCAACCGCCCCCGTCTGTTGCCTCCATCTTGGCTCCGGCCGCGCTGTCCCGTCGGCGGCCATGTTGGCTCCGCTCCCCGAACCGGAGCCAACATGGCCGCCGACATGGCGGAACGGGACCCGGGAACACGGGATTGGATTTGCGTCCAATCATGTCCTCCACCCCCCCCCCCCCCCCCCCCCCCCCCCCCCCACCCCCCCCCCCCCCCTTCTCTCCATACGTCGTGCGTCGTGTGATGCATGTTCTCCGCTGTCAGATCCGTCCCCGGCGTTCCCGGCGTTCCTAATCATACAACGCCTTTCCTCCCCCCCCCCTCCCCCAACCCGCTCCTCATCCGTCTTTTCCAATTTCTTCCCGGGCCGCGGCGCAGCACGCTTCACGGAGTCCCTGACTCCAATTTGTTGCACGAGTGGAATTTCATTTGGGTTTAGAAGTTTGAGGGGGGGGGGGGGAGGGGGGGGGGGTTGGGAGAGAGAGAGGGGGGGGTGTTGGTTGGAATTGGTGGAATCAGCCTCAGCCAATCACAGCCGAGTTCGTCCTTGCGCTCGCGGCAACCAGAGGAGACAGGAAGGAGGCGGCGTTGGCGGCAGGTCTGTCCTTGGATCGCCAGCAGGGGGGGGGGGGGGGGGGGGGGGGGTGGTTGCAGACTAGGGGGCGGGGGCTAGGATAGGGGGCAGGGTAGGGGGCAGGGTGGGGGCGAGGGGGGGCTGGGGGGGGCCCTGGGTGTGGGCGGGGCGAGGGGCCGGATGAGATGGGGAGGTGGGGGGCAGCTTTGTTTGGCGTCTGTGCTGCTGGCTCTCAGCGCGCTGTGTCCCCAACACGGGTCAGGAGAGAGTGTCCACGATGTTCAGAACACGTTGGGATGGAGTTCTCCTTTCATGGGTTGCTAAGTAACGCGCTTAGTGATTGGTTTGTTGTTGGCTACTGGTCCTCTATAGGGTTCTCCTCTACAGGGTTCTCCTCTAAAGGGTTCTCCTCTATAGGGTTCTCCTCTATAGGGTTCTCCTCTAAAGGGTTCTCCTCTAAAGGGTTCTCCTCTAAAGGGTTCTCCTCTAAAGGGTTCTCCTCTACAGGGTTCTCCTCTATAGGGTTCTCCTCTATAGGGTTCTCCTCTACAGGGTTCTCCTCTATAGGGTTCTCCTCTATAGGGTTCTCCTCTATAGGGTTCTCCTCTAAAGGGTTCTCCTCTAAAGGGTTCTCCTCTATAGGGTTCTCCTCTAAAGGGTTCTCCTCTATAGGGTTCTCCTCTATAGGGTTCTCCTCTAAAGGGTTCTCCTCTAAAGGGTTCTCCTCTATAGGGTTCTCCTCTAAAGGGTTCTCCTCTAAAGGGTTCTCCTCTAAAGGGCTCTCCTCTACAGGGTTCTCCTCTAAAGGGTTCTCCTCTACAGGGTTCTCCTCTAAAGGGTTCTCCTCTATAGGGTTCTCCTCTAAAGGGTTCTCCTCTACAGGGTTCTCCTCTAAAGGGTTCTCCTCTCCAGGGTTCCTTCTGAAGAGGAGTCAGCATGTTCACCATGATGTGATGTGATGTGATGTGATGATTATGATAGAGTTTGTATTACATTCACATTTTACATCCAGGGCGCTTAGCCGACACTCCTGTTCAAAGGGACACACAATCAGTACATTTGCCGGAAGAAAGCGACTCAACAAGACATCGCTGTTGTTACAGTAAGGACGTTGATTGAACCAAGTGGCAAGCACCAACCATCACTAGGTTAACCCATTCCCCGTACACAACAAAGATGGCTTGGAGGTTCAATGAGATGTGATGTTGTGATCGCTATAGTGTGTGTGTTGCTCTGTGTATCACCCTGTGCCGTACGCTGCCTTAGAGGGAGTCCAACAGTCCTTTAAATGTGAGAGGCTCCAGGTCTTGTCTTCTGTCTGTGGCTGCGGGGTTCCCGGTAACAGCAGAACCCTTCGATGGGTCTTCGGTAATATCTTGCTTCACATTTAAATGATGATGTGGTTTGTGAAAGCTTTCTTGGCAGTGCGGATCATTCTGATGATGAGAAGTTTGCAGAGTACAAAACCATCTGCTGAATTACTCGATAGTAAATGAAGCAGCTTGCTCATCAGACTAAAATCTCTCTCTCCCTCCCTCTGTCTCCCTCCCTCCCCCTCTCTCTCTGTTACTCTCCTCCCTCCCCCTCCCCTCACTCTCCCCCTCCCCCCTCTCTCTCTCCAGTGCTGCGGGACGAGTTCCGTCAGAACCCGGTGGACGTGATGGCGGCGGTGGGCGAGCCGGCGGTGCTGGAGTGCCAGCCCCCCCGCGGTCACCCCGAGCCCACCGTCTCCTGGAGGAAGGACGGCTCGGCCGTCAGCGGGCGGGACCAGCGCGTCACGGTGAGGACACGCCCGCTGTCCCCTCTAGCCCCGCCCTGTAGCCCCCTCTAGCCCCGCCCTGTAGCACCCTCTAGCCCCGCCCTGTAGCACCCTCTAGCCCCGCCCTGTAGCACCCTCTAGCCCCGCCCTGTAGCACCCTCTAGCCCCGCCCTGTAGCACCCTCTAGCCCCGCCCTGTAGCACCCTCTGACCCCGCCCTATAGCACCCTCTAGCCCCGCCCTGTAGCACCCTCTAGCCCCGCCCTGTAGCACCCTCTGACCCCGCCCTATAGCACCCTCTAGCCCCGCCCTATAGCACCCTCTGACCCCGCCCACTAGCCCCGCCCTGTAGCCCCCTCTAGCCCCGCCCTGTAGCACCCTCTGACCCCGCCCTATAGCACCCTCTAGCCCCGCCCTGTAGCACCCTCTGACCCCGCCCTGTAGCACCCTCTAGCCCCGCCCTGTAGCACCCTCTGACCCCGCCTGTAGCCCCCTCTAGCCCCGCCCTGTAGCACCCTCTAGCCCCGCCCTATAGCACCCTCTAGCCCCGCCCTGTAGCACCCTCTAGCCCCGCCCTATAGCACCCTCTAGCCCCGCCCTATAGCACCCTCTGACCCCGCCCACTAGCCCCGCCCTGTAGCCCCCTCTAGCCCCGCCCTGTAGCACCCTCTGACCCCGCCTGTAGCCCCCTCTAGCCCCGCCCTGTAGCACCCTCTAGCCCCGCCCACTAGCACCCTCTAGCCCCGCCCTGTAGCACCCTCTAGCCCCGCCCACTAGCACCCTCTAGCCCCGCCCTGTAGCACCCTCTAGCCCCGCCCACTAGCACCCTCTAGCCCCGCCCTATAGCCCCCTCTAGCCCCGCCCACTAGCACCCTCTAGCCCCGCCCTATAGCCCCCTCTAGCCCCGCCCACTAGCACCCTCTAGCCCTGCCAATTGGCCACTTCATGAATTAGGTAATCAGTTGATTCGCCTATTCATGAATTTGCCAATTAATATATGAGTAAATACAAATAGAAATGAGTCAAATTAGTGAATGAAGTGAATCAGTTGATTACTTAATTAGTGGATTAGTTGATTAGAAATGTTCTCATCCATTTGCTGATCTGATTCTAATTTTGATAATTGTGATTATGTAATTATTATGATTAATGATAATGAATTTAGTCATTTATCAGGTAAAATAACAGAGCCATATTTTTTAGTGTTTATTAGTTGCCTGGTTGTTTGTCAAAGACGTGTTTGGACACTTTATCGACTAAAGAGGATATAATAAATTATTAATAAAAACAAATCAATAGCTTATGATAATTATGGGTCACGATCAATAGTTGTTCACAGTATAAGATATTTTGTCTGCTTCTGAAATGTTATTCATCATTATGTGCTTATTGTGTATAATGTTGTGCGTTGTGTGTTAATAATAATCATTATATGTCAGCGCTAGTGTTAAACGTATTTATCTGTTATATCTGTTTGGAGGACAGCTGGGCTACTTCACTCTGTCCTTCTCCAAACAGACTCCTTCATAACGGATTAGAGCTAACACAGACGCACGGACACGCACACGCACACACACACACACACACACACACGCACACACACACACACACACGCACACGCACACGCACACGCACACGCACACGCACACGCACGCGCACGCGCACGCGCACACACACACACGCACACGCACACGCACACGCACACGCACACGCACACGCACACGCACACGCACACACACACACACACATATACTCACACACGTTGTGCGGTCGGTGTATTAGTATCTTTTCCAGGAACACCGTGCAGAAAACGGCGGATAGCGGAGCGAGGACGTAACAATGCATCATTCATCCATTCATATTAATTATGCTAATCTGAGGGATTAACCCTAATTCACAATCATGACTAATTACACCCCTTTGTCCCTATAGCTATATAGTGTGTGTGTGTGTGTGTGTGTGTGTGTGTGTGTGTGTGTGTGTGTGTGTGTGTGTGTGTGTGTGTGTGTGTGTGTGTGTGTGTGTGTTTATGTGTGTGAGAGAGAGTGTGAGTGTGTGTCTGTATATGTGATCCCATGGTTTTGAGTTTATTTTTTTCCTCAGTCTATGTATGTGTGTGTGTATTTGTTCACCTTAGTGTGTGTGTGGGTGTGTGTGTATGTGTGTGTGTATGTGTGTGTGTGTGTGTGTATTTTCTCACATCAGTGTGTTTGTGTGTGTGTGTATTTGTTCCCCTCAGTGTGTGTGTGTGTGCCCAGAGCTTTTTGTTTGTAGAGACTCTGTTCTGCAAGTGACAGGTGTGTGTGTGTGTGTGTGTGTGTGTGTGTGTGTGTGTGTGTGTGTGTGTGTGTGTGTGTTTGTGTGTGCATGCGTGCGTGCGTACGTGCGTGCGTGTGTGGTTTTTGTGTGTGTGTGTGTGTGGGCGTGTGTTCCCCAGGGGAGGTGATGGACAGGCCAGCCATCGGTGATGAGACAACAGGCTGTCGCCCGCCCATCACACACACACACACACGCACGCACGCACGCACTCTCACACACACACACACACACACACACACACACACACACACCTGCCAAAGAAATGCTTTACATATGTCTGCTTTGTTCTTGTACTTACACGTGTCGTTGTTGTTGGCTTTGTTCATCGCGAGCATCCTGAACGAAGCGCGTCTCCCTCCTACATGTGGTGGAGGAACACAGAGAGATAATAACACACAGTCGGACTCAGGGCTACACGCTAATATTAATGCTGACCTTTCAAAACCGCTTTAATCATGCTAATCTGGGAGGCTCAAGTAAGGCGCACACTTTATAATAGTAATACATACTTATTATTCATTTTAAATATATAGTAAACTAAGATCGATTAATGATTGAATATCATCCAGTAAAAAGGTTACGGTTAGGGTTATAAGAAAAGGAAAGTATTACGTTATGGTGTAGTCTTCTGATGTTTCCTACTCTGCCAATAATAACATCACTAAAACATGTGATAGATTAGAGAGAGAAACCGCAGGATGGTTTGTGAAAGCTTTCTTGGCTGTATGAATCATTATAATGCTAAGAAAAAAATAAATAAAAAAAAACTTCTAAATTACTATGACTAATGATTATAACGTGCTACTACAGTATGTCCTTCTACAAACAGAGTCCTTCGTAACGGATTACAGCTAATGCACGCACGCACGCCTGCGCGCACACATACACACACACAAAAACACACACACACACACACAAACACACACACACACAGACACACACACACACACACACACACTCAATCACACACACACACACACACACACACGTCACACACACACACACACACACACACACACACACACACACACACACACACACACACACACACACACACACACACACACACACACACACACACACACTTTGTGTGTGGTCGGTATATTAGAACTCACGGTGGACAACTGTTCCAGCGCCTGTCTGTGTTGGCTGCTAACGTATTGCACATACCGCTACGTTAGGCTATGCTACGTTATGCTAAACTACGCTATTACCTCCAAGGGACACTGCTCTGTGCTGTCAGGTGCTTCCCTCGAGGTGAAGAGTTGATCTGTTTATCCTTATTTAAAAATGCCTCTGGGTTCGTAGGCGGCCTCCTGACTGCATCGACGATCTTAGCTACTTTCTTGCAAAGGTTAGCATTCATAAAGCCTCATGTTGATCATTTGTTTGTGTTGCTCTCGATCGGTTGCTGTCTTGATTCCCCTGAACCTTCAAAGATTGGTCAGTGGATGTCATGATGAGTTATCCCATCTTCTAGTAGGCTTCTAACCTTTATTTAGTGTAAGAGTAGAACCAAACATTTGAGACAGTTTTAACGTGGAGAGCGAGAGGATAAGAGAGAGGGAGAGTAGGAGAGAGGGGAAGAGGGGAGCGATGAAGGGAAAAAGAGGGAAAGGGAGAGGGGGAAGAGAGAGGGAGAAGGAGAGGGGGAGAGAGGGAGAGGGAGAGGGGGGAAGAGAGAGTGAGAGGGGATGAGGGAGAGGCAGAGGGAGGGGGAGAGAAAATCACTATTTTTAATATTTTCACCAAGGAGGTGCTTTCACTCGAAGAGTCTCGAAGTGATTTTTTTAACGAGCAGGTAGGGGACCAAGAAGCCTTGAGTTTGCAATCCCCCCCCCCCCCCCCCCCCCGTCACGCCTAAAGAAAAGCTTTATAAATCACCGCGGCGTGTAGAACATACATGGAGTCAATCGTTAAAATGAGCAGCAGTATTGGCTTTCCCCCGAGCCCGTGATTGGAATAGCGTGTTTGATGTCAGCCTTCCCAGAGCCGCGATCAGGCGCTCAGAGACACCGTGTAAGTGTTGGTTACCGGGATGCTGCCGGCAGAGGGGTATTTTCTGGGTTGTTCCGGTACGTGCCGTTGTTAAAACTCTCAAGTCCCAGCCCGGGTAGCTGAGCAGCATCATGTAGCTTCACCGCAGAGGCTGAGGGCCAGCATCTATGAACTGTTAGTGTGTGCGTGTGCGTGTGTGTGTGTGTGTGTGTGTGTGTGTGTGTGTGTGTTGGTATGTTTATGTATGCATGTGTATGTGAGTGAACATATGTGTATGTATGCATGCATGTGTGTGTGTGTGTGTGTGTGTGTGTGTGTGTGTGCGTGTGCGTGCGTGCGTGCGTGCGTGCGTGCGTGCGTGCGTGCGTGCGTGTGTGTGTGTGCCTGTATGCTTAAGTGCATTCGGTGTGTGCGCGTGCATGGGCGTGTGAGTGTGTCTGCTTGTGTGTGTGTGCGTGCGTGAGTGAACGTGTATGTCTGCATACGTGTGGGTGCGTGTGCGTTTGCGTGTGCGTTTGTGTTGAGGCGTCTTCAAAGGCCGACAGTCTTTGTTTGGACGGCTCCATGCTGGTGAGGTATGAATTATGTAATCGTCTAACGGCCGACCTTCACGGAGGCTGCGAGGCAGAGAGACCGGAGAGGAGCCGGATAAAAGTGGGCTCT
>NC_082388.1:26977100-26987554 GCF_031168955.1 Gadus macrocephalus
AGCACTGTGACGCGACTCGGGCACTGATTACCCCGGAAAGCTCCCCCATCCGTCAGCAACGCCTTCTGACGTCCTTTGACTGACGCTGCAGTGGGCACGAGGCGTTATTCTGTTTCAAGATATTTCTGTATGTTTCTTGTGGTTTTATTAATGCAATAACCCAACTTTTTCATTGGGGTATCAATAAAGTATCTTATCTTACCCACAGTCCTTTGACTTTACTCCTTTGAGTGACACCCTATTGCCGGTGTCCTGTTGGTGAAACCCCTGGTCCGACCTTCTTGTCCTCCTCCACCCAGTGCCCCCAGACTTCGCCCTGCACCCCAGGAACCAGGTGGCGTCGGTGGGCAGGACCGTCACCTTTCAGTGCCAGGCGTCTGGAAGTCCCCAGCCCGCCATCTTCTGGCAGAGAGAGGGGAGCGAGGTGAGGTTGTTAAGAAGAAGAAGAGGAAGAGGATAATGTAGTTAGGCTAGGATAACAAAGGAGAATAATGTGGTTAGGATAATGAAAGGAGTTGGTGTAGTTAGGATAATGTGGTTAGGTTAATGGAAGAGGTGAGTTTAGTTAGGCGAGGATAGTGGAAGAGGTTAGTTTAGTTAGGCTAGGATAATGGACGAGGTAAGTTTAGTAAGGTAAGGATAATTAAAGACGTTAGGTTAGTTAGGCTAGAATAATGGAAGAGCTAATGAAGGTGGTTAGGCTAGGATACTGGAAGAGGTTAGTGTAGTGAGGCTTGGATAATGGAAGATAATGAATAAAGCTTCCCGATGTTGGGTGAGATCGCTGACACCCTCGATGGGTCCCTACTCCTCTCTATCTGTATTCACGTCTAGCTGCTTTGTATGAAGGATGATACAAATGACTAATGGACATAATGAATGCCCTGCAGCCTTAAAGGTCAACAACGCACATATGCCAAAACGTTTATGAAATGTCATATTTTAAGCAGTTAATGAGAAGTAGTTAAGAATAAGTAGAAAATCAGAAGAAATGTCAAATGCTGTTATTGGGATGACCTGTCTCTATGAATATGAATACGCTCTGAATATTAAATGATTGGATGATTCTCTTCGCTCCTCACATCAACATCGTCTTCCTCGCTTCCACGTTGAGGAGTAGCAGAAAGATATTTATAAATATTTCTCTATGATTGGTTATATTTTCTCAATCTCCATCCTGAATGCACTGATTCAGCTTCAGGAAAAGCTGAAAGCTTCGCTATGTAACATTTCTTCTGCAGCTATTTTCTACACATACATCTAACGTAATATCTGATCAATAAATCAGATACTAGGAAAATCTCAGTTGTCAAACGACTTTGCCTGAAAATGATGAAGCACGGTAAAGTAAGGGTGTTCATGGAACCAATGCCAAGCACTAACAACCACTAGGTTAACCCATCCCCCTGGACAACAGACATATCGAGGAAAGCTAGAATGAGTACCGTTTTTAAGCGGCAGGACGTTCAACATACAGGTGTGTGAGAGCACAAGAGAACCTCAGCCCTACGTTCTGATCCTAGAGGAGGTGTTTGTTGTCCGCTGCGATGCTAACAGTCGATCCCCCCCCCAGAGCCTGCTGTTCTCCTCCCAGCCCCCGCAGCCGTCCAGCCGTCTGTCCGTGTCTCCGTCCGGCAGTCTGACCATCAGCGACGTGCAGCGGGCCGACGCGGGCCTCTACAGCTGCCAGGCGCTCAACATCGCGGGCAGCGTCATCACCAAGGCCCAGCTGGAGGTCACCGACCGTGAGTCCACGCACACACGGACCAACCGCACGCACAAACCAACACACAAGCACAAACACACACACACACAAGCACAAACACACACACCCACACACCTACACAAGCAGGCACCTATGGTAGCGGGCACGCGCACACACAAACAAACACAAACAGACACAGTATATATTGCCTTTTGTGTGTTTGTGTGCTCCAGTCTTAAAGGGACATTATTTTATTATTTTAGGTGTGATGTTAGGTATCCATTACAGGCCGTTTCAAAATCCATCCTTTTACAGTGACATCACATGTGTCCACCGTGATGCATGATGGGATGTGTAAATCGACCAGTGACTCCATCGCACCTGGTCGTTACACATGGCCCTTAACACATGGCCCTTAATACTTACAGTCTCAAATGGACACGCCCACTGTTTTCCTTAGCTCAGTGATTGGCTGGGGAGCTGGGGTACGGGAGCTGAGCTAATTGGTGCACACCGATTTTCCAAACCCCTCGACAGTCGCCTACTAGTTAGGGGACGCGCAGGCTCCCTTGTTTCCATGGCGACCGGGCAGGCGGTACACACAGGCCCCTGTAACAGAACACATCGCTCCGTAAACACACGTCCTACTGTACCACCGCCGTCACCACGGGCCCGCTGACCAATCAGACCCCCACGCCGCCGCTCTGGGCCACGCCCCTCAGAACCCTCGGCCACACCCCTCAGATCCCCACCCTGCAGTTTAGGCCACACCCCTCAGACCAGCTCTAGGCCACACCCCTCAGGCCAGCTCTCGGCCACGCCCCTCAGACCAGCTCTCGGCCACGCCCCTCAGACCAGCTCTCGGCCACGCCCCTCAGACCAGCTCTCGGCCACACCCCTCAGACCAGCTCACGGCCACGCCCCTTAGACCAGCTCTCGGCCACACCCCTCAGACCAGCTCTTGGCCACGCCCCTCAGACCAGCTCTAGGCCACACCCCTCAGACCAGCTCTCGACCACGCCCCTCAGACCAGCTCTCGGCCACTCCCCTCAGACCCCCTTGGCGACACCCCTCAGACCCAAATGCTGTAGTCTAGGCCACACCCCTCAGACCCTCAGGCCACACCCCTCAGACCACTCAGGCCACACCCCTCAGACCCCTCTGACCCATTGGCCACACCCCTCAGACCCCCACACTGCAGCTCCACACACCAGCATCAATTCACTCATTCCCCTCGTAAAGCTCAGAGCCGGGCGAGCGACGGGCGTGTTAAACTCGCATCTCGCCGCCCACAGGCCCCTCCCCCCCGGAGGAGGCGCGCCCTGCGAGCCAAAGGTCACCCTGGATGTGTTAATTACGCCGGTTTTGAAAATAGATTTTAATTCATAATGTTGACACGGGCCCGAGGGCGTGGGTCAGTAATTACACTCGCTAGTCTCTCCGAACACGCGCCGAGTGTTGTCGCTACACGCGGCTGTCAGACGTTCCCTGTTCTCACGCTGTGTACCTCCAGAGTTATCACAGGAAACCGCTGCAGGCGCACTCACACGTCGGGCCGCTTGGAGTGGCTGCCGTACGACGGAGTGGCTGCGCCGCGAAGCAGCCCTCGATTAGCCCGCCTGCATAATCAGATGCTAACGCGGCTAACGCTACCCCGCACGGCCCCCTGGGAAACGACTGGAGCACTTAATGTACTCCTCCTTTAATGCGCACTCCATTACCAGCGAGCTCAAATTAAATGAGACCGGGTCATATTTGATGTTATCTATGCTCTCGCTCGCTCGCTCTCTCTGTGTGTGTGTCTGTGTGTGTGTGTGTCCCCCTCTCTCTCTCTCTCTCTCTCTCTTGCTCTCTCCGTCTCTCTCTCTCTCTCTCTCTCTCTCTCTCTCTCTCTCTCTCTCTCTCTCTCTCTCTCTCTCTCTCCTCTCTCTCTCGCCCTCCGTCTCTCTCTCTCTCTCTGTCTCTCTCTCTCCTCTCTCTCTCGCTATCCGTCTCTCTCTCTCTCTCTTTCTCTGTTTCTCTCTCTCTCCCTCTCTGTCTCTCTCTCTCTCTCTCTCTCTCTCTCTCTCTCTCTCTCTCTCTCTCTCTCTCTCCCTCTCCGTCTCTCTCTCTCTCTCTCTCTCTCTCTCTCTCGCTCTCTCTCGCTATCCGTCTCTCTCTCTCTCTCTTTCTCTGTTTCTCTCTCTCTCCCTCTCCGTCTCTCTCTCTCTCTCTCTCTCTCTCTCTCTCTCTCTCTCTCTCTCTCTCTCTCTCTCGCTCTCCGCCTCTCTCTCTCTGCCTCTCTCCCCCTGCACATCCTTTGCTCTCTCTCCCATCCTCGCTGTTTTCATTTTTTGAGAAGTCTGTTTAATCGTATTCCTCTCCCTAGTTTTCTCTATACCCTCATCTTCATACTCCTCCCCTCTACTCCTCCTCCTCCTCCTCCTCCTCCTCCTCCTCCTCCTCCTCCTCCTCCTCCTCCCCTCCCCCCTCCCCTCCCCTCTCCCCCTCCCCCCACATTAAAGTGTCAGATTCGTATGGAAATAACTTCCTATCAATCCTCGGGCGTTATTCTAGATGTTTCTATCATCCATCCCTCTGCCTTTCCCCAAACAAAACACACGCACATATACACACACAAACGCATGCACGCAAGCACACACACACACACACACACACACACACACACACACACACACACACACACACACACACGCATGCATGCAAAATCACCCACACACATATGTATACTAATGTGTGAGTGCACAAAGACAAAAAGACGCACACACACACACACACACAGACACACGCACACACACACACACACACACACACACACACACACACACACACACACACACACACACACACACACACACACACACACACACACACACACACACACACACACACACACACACACACACACACACACACACTCACTCACACACTCATCCGCAGGGTTGTTGAGTGGAATGAGAGAGTTTTCCTATCTAAAGAGCTTTTGTTATTGGTTGGGCTTTTCAGTTGTGATTGGAGTTCTCCTTTAGGTCCTCAGTACCTGCTCTTGCCCCAGGGAGGGGGGGGAGGAGGGGGAGGAGGGGGAGAGTGATTTCTGTTTCTCTCATTTCTCTCCCAGACCCTACAGCCAGCTAACTACTTTGTTCCATCTCTCAGCCAATTTACGTGTCCATATCTCGCCCATCTTATCAGCCCTCCCTCTTCTACCCGCTCAGCGGTGTATTCCACCAAAGGGTTTCTCTTCGCTCTGTACCATCGCCCGCTTCTATTTATTTAAGAATCTATTTGTTTGTTTTATTTTTGCTGGGGTAAGGATATCTTATACATTTATTTTATAAAAAATAAATCGTTTTGAATTCCCATAGCACGCTCTGTGCATACATCCTCTGTATTTTGTATATTTTATGTTTCCACTATTGTTCGCTATATTCAGATCCCTCTGCCGTAACACACCTCCTCTACCTGCACTGATTACTGCTGTGGGTTCTCCCTCAGGGACCTATGAACCTCATTACAAGTTCTGCAATACGTTATCGTTAAACATTCTAATTATATTTTCATCCTCCTTTAATCCCCGCCCCCCCCTCCCCCTGTGTGTGTGAGCAGTGGTGTCGGATCACCCCCCTGTGATTCGCCGCGGCCCCACCAATCAGACGGTCCCCGTGGACAGCAAGGTGCTGCTGATCTGCGAAGCCTCCGGAACTCCAACTCCCACAATCCACTGGAGGAGGAACGGCGTGCCCGTGTCCCTGCTGGAGGCCTCAACGAGCCTGGTGGACTCGGGCTCCCTGCAGCTCACACACACCAAGGTGGCCACTACATTACATTTACCTTTACATTTACATTTACATTAACATTTACATTCACATTTACATTGGGGGCGTTTAGCAGACATTTGTCAGAAGAAGGAGAATACAATATATATCGCTGTCGGCCCAGTAAGGATGTAACAATCGCACTAACTATCACTAGGTTAACCTATTCCTCGTATCCAACACAGATAGCTAGGATAAGAGGCGGACGGACGGACGGACCCCATCGTACTGGGATCCACACGACCGCGTATTTCAGGGGTTATTCTCGAACATTAGAACCCACAGACTGATACACACCGGAGCAGGGTAGCATCTGTCTTCTCCCAGTCGAATCGCCAAGAAACATGCGTCATAAATATGCATAGACTAAGTGTTTAGGATGAAGGGAGGTTACATAAGCTGCTGTTACGAAAATGTCGAAGTGTAAATACAGCCACAATTTTCTTGATTTGTACATTTCTGTATTTATTTATTGGCCGAAAGAGTAATTGGCTCGGGTCCTTCTTTTGACCGGCTCTGTAGCATTTCATTATTTATCTCACATTGCACAACGGGAAAAATAATCCTACAAATACGGTGCATCAGTGGAAACACTGGAAATGTATGCTGACAGATTGAACTGCAGAGCGGGGATTGAACCGAGCGACCCTGCTGTTGTGCCTCCTGCCTCAGGTGGGAGACAGCGGCTCCTACACCTGCGTGGCGTCTGGTCCCAGCGGGGAGGCCACCTGGACGGCCTACCTGGAGGTGGAAGGTAGGGTTCACTACTGGTTCACTACTGTTGGGGTCACTACTGTAGGGTTCACTACTGCAGGGTCACTACTGGTTCACTACTGTTGGGGTCACTACTGTAGGGTTCCCTACTGCAGGGTTCACTACTGGTTCACTACTGCAGGGTTCACTACTGTAGGGTTCCCTACTGCAGGGTACACTACTGTAGGGTTCACTACTGTAGGGTTCACTACTGTAGGGTTCACTACTGGTTCACTACTGGTTCACTACAGGTTCACTACTGTAGGGTTCACTACAGGCTCACTATTGTTACGATACTGTAAGTTTCATTGCAGGTTCACTACTGATACGATACCGTTCACAGGTTCACTACTGTAAGATTCACTACAGGTTCACTACTGTAGGGTTCAATATATTGTACGGTTCACTACTGTTATGATACTGTTAGGATAGGTTCATTACTGTAGGGTTCACTACAGCTTCACTAATGTAAGGTTCACTACTGTGACAATACTGTTAGGTTCAATACTGTAAGGTTCACTACTGTAACGATACTGTAAGGTTCACTACAGGTTCACTACTGTAAGGTTCACCACTGTTACAATACTGTTAGGTTCATTACTGTAAGGTTCATTACTGTAGGGTTCACTACTGTAAGGTAAACTACTGTAACGATACTGTAAGGTGCACTACAGGTTCACTACTGTAAGGTTCACCACTGTTACAATACTGTTAGGTTCATTACTGTAAGGTTCATTACTGTAGGGTTCACTTCTGTAAGGTTCACTACTGTAACGATACTGTAAGGTTCACTACAGGTTCACTACTGTAAGGTTCACCACTGTTACAATACTGTTAGGTTCATTACTGTAAGGTTCATTACTGTAGGGTTCACTACTGTAAGGTAAACTACTGTAACGATACTGTAAGGTGCACTACAGGTTCACTACTGTAAGGTTCACCACTGTTACAATACTGTTAGGTTCATTACTGTAAGGTTCATTACTGTAGGGTTCACTTCTGTAAGGTTCACTACTGTAACGATACTGTAAGGTTCACTACAGGTTCACTACTGTAAGGTTCACCACTGTTACAATACTGTTAGGTTCATTACTGTAAGGTTCACTACTGTAGGGATCACTACTGTAAGGTTCACTACTGTAACAATACTGTAAGGTTCACTACAGGTTCACTACTGTAAGGTTCACCAATGTAACAATACTGTTAGGTTCATTACTGTAGGGTTCACTACTGTAGGGATCACTACTGTAAGGTTCACTACTGTATCGATACTGTAAGGTTCACTACAGGTTCACTACTGTAATGTTCACCACTGTAACAATACTGTTAGGTTCATTACTGTAAGGTTCACTACTGTAAGGTTCACTACTGTAACGATACTGTAAGGTTCACTACAGGTTCACTACTGTAATGTTCACCACTGTTACAATACTGTTAGGTTCATTACTGTAAGGTTCACTACTGTAGGGTTCACTACTGTAAGGTTCACTACTGTAACGATACTGTAAGGTTCACTACAGGCTCACTATTGTAAGGTAATGTTCACTACTGTACGGTAAGGTTCAATACTGTTAGAGTAGAGAGTAGAGTAGAGTTACTAAAGCCCGTTCTCGCTCCTGTATTGTCCTGACAGAGTTTGGCGCTGAAGTCGCGGCCGGCCCCCCCCTCAACCCCCTGCTGCTTCCCGCCGCTCCGTCCAAACCGGAGGTCACCAACATCAGCCACAGCAGCGCCTCCCTCTCCTGGAGGACCAGTCACAACGCAGGGTCCACGCCCGCCTCCTTCCTCGTCGAGGCCTTCAGGTGAGGATGAAGACCCACGTCATCCTCTTCATCAGTGCTGAATCATGCTAGCTTTTAACCACCCTGTAGCAAGCCAGACCTGCTTTTCTAAATGGACTCTTGATGTGAATTGGGACCTATTTTGTGTGTAAAAGTGTTTTTTATCTATTTTGTATACTGGTATGTTTTTTTATTTTTTTTGACTTGCCTTAGATCAACGGATGTAAATTAGCAACTAAGCTAACTCCGGCATATTTATATTGATGCTCTGGCTGACATGTTGATTAATGTGCAATGTCCTAATCAAATAAATAAATAATAATAATAGCTACACTTTCTGCTGTGATCTGTCACAACTACCTATTATTTATTTCTTTATTTCTTTATTTGACTCCTCTGTTCGTATTTAGTCTTAAACATGTGTCCAAAGTGAACTACAGGGAAAACATGTGTATACATGTCAATAATGAGCAGGAAGGCATCGTACGTACACGTACAGCTATGCTTACAGTACTGCCTGGGTTCACATCTGAGTTTAACCCGATAACGTGGGCTCTTGGTGTCAGCCTCACCAGGAGGCTGAGACTGGGAACAGTGGGCTGACTGGGACCAGTAGACTGGGACCAGTGGGCTGAGACTGGGACCAGTAGACTGGGACCAGTGGGCTGAGACTGGGACCAGTAGACTGGGACTGGGACCAGTGGGCTGAGACTGGGACCAGTAGACTGGGACCAGTAGATGTGGACCAGCAGGCTGAGACTGGGACCAGTAGGCTGAGACTGGGACCAGTAGGCTGAGACTGGGACCAGTGGGCTGAGACTGGGACCAGTGGGCTGAGACTGGGACCAGTGGGCTGAGACTGGGACCAGTAGACGTGGACCAGCAGGCTGAAACCAGTAGACAGAGACTGGGACCAGTGGGCTGAGACTGGGACCAGTAGACTGGGACCAGTGGGCTGAGACTGGGACCAGTAGACTGAGACTGGGACCAGTGGGCTGAGACTGAGACCAGTAGACGTGGACCAGCAGGTTGAAACCAGTAGACAGAGACTGGGAACAGTGGGCTGAGACTGGGACCAGTAGACTGGGACCAGTGGGCTGAGACTGGGACGAGCAGACTGGGACCAGCGGACTGGGACCAGCAGGCTGAGACTGGGACCAGCAGACTGAGACCAGCGGACTGGGACCAGCAGACTGAGACTGGGACCAGCAGACTGGGACCAGCGGACTGGGACCAGCAGACTGAGACCAGCAGACTGGGACTGGGACCAGTAGGCTAACCCTGACCGTGTCCCCCGCCCCTCCAGCCACGCGTTGGGCAGCAGCTGGGTGACGCTAGCGGAGCACGTGCGGACCCCCGGCTGGGTGCTGACGGACCTGAGGCCGGGCACCGTGTACCTGTTCCTGGTCCGCGCCGCCAACGCCCACGGGCTCAGCGACCCCAGCCCCATCTCCGACGCCGTCCGGACCCACGGTCAGTGGGCTCCGGGTGTCTCCCTGTCCATGGATATCGGTTTTCATACCCTTTGATATGCTTTCATACGCTTTTATCCAAAGAAACTCAGGTGACAGCTCGTAGAGGAGCAGCGAGGGGTCACAGTACAGAAGATATCAGAACATGAACATGAAATATACAGCGTGGAACGACCACATGGATGAAGAAAAATAAAAACAACGGCATTAAACCTCCGAAAGAAACCCTCTCACGTGTTTCTCAGAGCCGGCGTGGGATTAGCATCCGTCTCTGAGTAGAACTCGACCATAGAGGAGTCTTGGTGTTTTGTTAATTGCGTTGGTCTCTAACTCACCCGGTTCGTCAACAGAAGCCCCGCCCAGCCTGCATGGGGTGGACCCCCGGCAGGTGCAGAGGGAGCTGGGAGACATGGTGGTCCGCCTGAACCCCCCCACCACCCTCTCCTCCTCAACGCTGCGGCTGCAGTGGACGGTACGGACGGGAAGAAACCCCCGGGGCCGTAGACACCAGGGCCCAATCCCATTTCTACCCCTTACCCCTTCCCCTTACCCCTCCCCCTTGTTTTGAAGGGGTAAGGGGAAGGGGTAAGGGGTAGAAATGGGATTGGGTTTAAGGCCCAATTTAAGCCCAATCCCATTCCTTCCCCTTCCCCTTCCCCTTCCCCTTACCCCTTCCCCTTCCCCTTCCCCTTCCCCTTCCCCTTCCCCTTCCCCTTCCCCCTTCCCCTTCCCCTTCCCCTTCCCCTTACCCCTTCAAAACAATGAGTGAAGTCCTCGTTGTTAGGGTCAGGGTTAGATAGATGGGGAGGCTGGGGTTAGATAGATGGGGTTCACTGGGGTTAGATAGATGGGGAGGCTGGGGTTAGATAGATGGGGTCCACTGGGGTTAGATAGATGGGGTTCACTGGGGTTAGATAGATGGGGTCCA
>NC_082388.1:26987654-27003092 GCF_031168955.1 Gadus macrocephalus
AGGGTCCGGGCTCCACCCTAACCCTAACCCTGTAGCCAGAAGGGTCCGGGCTCCACCCCCCTGTAGCCAGAAGGGTCCGGGCTCCACCCCCCTGTAGCCAGAAGGGTCCGGGCTCCACCCCCCTGTAGCCAGAAGGGTCCGGGCTCCACCCCCCTGTAGCCAGAAGGGTCCGGGCTCCACCCCCCTGTAGCCAGAAGGGTCCGGGCTCCACCCCCCTGTAGCCAGAAGGGTCCGGGCTCCACCCCCCTGTAGCCAGAAGGGTCCGGGCTCCACCCCCCTGTAGCCAGAAGGGTCCGGGCTCCACCCCCCTGTAGCCAGAAGGGTCCGGGCTCCACCCCCCTGTAGCCAGAAGGGTCCGGGCTCCACCCCACCCCCCTGTAGCCAGAAGGGTCCAGGCTCCACCCTCCCAGAGCCCTTAGAGCTCTGGCCCTTTACCTGCTCCTATAAATCACCTGGGAGGAAAGCAGCAATCGATTAGTGAACTAGGTACAATAACATCCGGAGCCCTGGTGAAACGGGGTAACCCTACTCTACGAGCGTCCTTTATACGGCTGTTTAACGAGTCGATATAGTGAGCTACGTGATATAAATAGCTGCAGGTAGATGTGGCTCTATTGTGTCTTTGTCTCTGGCGAAGCGGCACATGGGGTTTAATTGGTTTGTCCTGCATCTGGTTGAGAGCGTGGATTCATCACCGCCCCAGGACAATGGGGAGGGGGGGGGGGGGGGGGGGGCAGGGGGGCTGCAAATTACACTTCCCTTCCTGTTCTCATCCATCTTGCCTCCCCCGTCACTCCCCCCCTCTCCCCCAGATGCGTACACCAATAACGAGGTCATCTATCTGTGGACCAAGGGGGACGAGAGGTCCGTCTCGGTGGCGGAGGACGGCTCCCGGCTCAACCAGTACGATCTACTGGGCCACGAGTTTGGGAAGGAGACCATAAGCTCCAGCACAGGTAGGCGGGACCCGGGGCTGTCCGTCACACACACGCCCCCCCCCCCCCCCCCCCCCCCCCCGCGTCCCTGGAGGATGGGATGAGTACTGTAGACGATAAGACAAGATAAGTCATTTATTCATCCCAGATCGGAGTGTGGGAGCCACAGCAGAACGTACCGGACAGTGGGAACTAATACAGGACGATGAGCCGTAGCCATGTTAAGGTTACAGAGAGTTGAGGAGGACTTCGTTCACAGAGAAGGCTTCATTATTGATACTGTTTCATAATGACCTAGCAAACTAAGCCTAAAAAATATCAATCAAACTCCATCCTTACTTCTGCTGATGAGGGTACTTATGATAGATAGATGATCGATGCTTTGTGTTATCCGGCCTCCAGTCTTCCTCATCCGTGATTGGGCGTTCCTTTAACCACTAGAAGTTATGGAACAACAAAGTGTGTAGTTTGACATTGTTTGTTATTGAGGAGAGCTGATGATTCTATCTCAGCTCTGAGCCGATACAGAGGAGGAGGAGGGGGGGGGGGGGGGGGAGGGGGGGGGGGGAGCTGTGGACCGCCGTAACCAGCCCGACTGGAAGGGAAATCCATGATGAGGCAATCATTAGCTCAGAGATAGTGATTCCAGAGAAGCGCCTCTGCCAGGATTGGCCTCGCAGGCTGGCTGCACGCCTGCTGGGTGATGTTAATTATCGCTGAAGTACAGGAACCTCCTACTGTAGGTCAATCACCAAACCTCTAACGACACCATCATTTGCAGCCAATTTACGTCAAGAAGTAAGTTCTGTCGATGAGTAAGAAGTGAGAAGTAAGTTCATCATCGCGGTAGAGCCGTTAGAGAGACCGGGATCATCTGATGGCACACGCAGCCTCTTTCATCACGTAGGGCTTGAATTGTATTTTGTGTGTGTATACGATACACACACAGTATGTATACACACTGTGTGTGTACACGATACACGCACAGTGTGTAAACGATACACATTGTGTGTGTACACGATACACGCACAGGATGGTCTACCAGCAGGAAGGTTCTGGGTTTGAACCTGTGAGGATCGTGGAGCAGGATCCCCCCTCAACCCGACCTGCTCGTTAAGGATCCCCCCTCAACCCGACCTGCTCGTTAAGGATCCCCCTCAACCCGACCTGCTCGTTAAGGATCCCCCCTCAACCCGACCTGCTCGTTAAGGATCCCCCCTCAACCCGACCTGCTCGTTAAGGATCCCCCCTCCCCCCTACCTGCTCGTTAAGGTTCCCCCCTCCCCCCTACCTGCTCGTTAAGGATCCCCCCTCAACCCGACCTGCTCGTTAAGGATCCGCAGAATTGTACTGATGAATGTGCCTAACGACAGAGGCAGTAACCGGGGGCCCAGGGTCGGCGTGGCGGCAGCGGAGGTAATAATAATAATAATATAGTACAGTTTGTAGTACAGTATAGTTTATTTGTAGAGCATTTTACATTCGAATATCTCAAAGTGCTACAGAGTTTAAGAGAGATAAAAGGGTTGTTATAACATATAATACATATACAGTAAAAGACAAATTGGCAAAAGGCTTTTTTAAAAAGATAAGTCTTAAGGTTTCGTTTAAAAGCAGCTGTAGTCTGGGGGGCCTTCAGGTGGTCAGGGAGGGCGTTTCATAGCCTGGGGGCAGCAGCGGAGAAAGCCCGATCGCCCACGGTGCGGAGCTTGGTCTTGGGTGGTCTGAGGGTGTGTGCTGATGCAGAGCGAAGGGTGTGGAGGTGGTCTGGGGGTTGAGGAGCTCCTGGAGGTAGGGGGGGGGGGGGGGGGTCCGTGGATGCACTGGTGGGTGAGGAGGGAGACCTTGAATTCAGTTCTGAATGTGACAGGGAGCCAGTGAAGAGATTGGAGGATGGGGGTGATGTGTTCAAATTTGCGCACCCTCATCAGGATCCTGGCAGCGCTGTTTTGTATGTGCTGGAGCTTCTGGATGCTCTTGCCAGAGATCTCGATGAGGAGTGCATTGCAGTAATCTGACCTGGAGGAGACAAAGGCGTGGACGAGCCTCTCTGCATCTGCCAGGGTGAGTGTAGGCCGGAGTTTGGCAATGTTATTGAGGTGGTAGAATGCGGTCTTGCGGAGGTGATTGATGTGGGTGTCATAATTTAGTTGCTGGTCCATTTTAACACCCAGGTTGGTGACAGATGTGGAAGGGGGAATGTTTGGCCACAGAAAGTGATGCTGGTGATGTGGGAGGAGCGGAGCTGATGTGTTGTGCTGATGAGGATGGCTTCTGCCTTAGAGCTGTTTAATTGAAGAAAGTTGAGCCTCATCCACGCCTCTATCTCCTCCAGGCAGGTGGTCAGTGTGGATGTTGGCAGGGGGCAAGAAGGAGTGGGGGTGGTACAGCTGTGTGTCGTCAGCATAGCGATGGTAAGATAACCCATGCCTGCTGATGACGCTGCCCAGGGGGAGCATGTAGATGGAGAAAAGGGGTGGGCCCAACACCGAGCCCTGGGGGACACCGCAGTAGCATCGCCCGGCTGTTAGCATCGCCCGTCTGTTAGCATCGTCCGGGCGTTGCCATGGCTCCGCCGTCAGCATCGCCCGGCCGTTGCCATGACTCCTCTCTCCTGTGAGTTCTGTGAGTACGGCGCTCCCTCTGCCGCGATCAATCCTGATATTCCGGGGCACCTGATTGGCCCAGCGGTAGGCAGGAATTATTCCAGGATAATTAGTAGCTTAAGGTTAGCATGCTGGGCGAGGACAGATAACGGCGCCAGGCTGGGTAATAGGCCGCTGCCTCGGGCAGCCGGTAATTACTGACAGGCTGCTTAGCGACTGACTCGGGCCGGGCCGCCTGAAGAGGTTTAACCTTTGAGGAGGAGACCGTTAGCCCCTCGGAGACGATGCTCCCGCTCTGTGGAGCGCGGGGAGGGGGGGCTGCTCTCTGCCGCTGGAGGCGCTGACTCCAGCTTCTGCTGGTCGTTAGGATGGGTTCTGTCTGGCTGTTAGGATGGGTTCTGTCTGGCTGTTAGGATGGGTTCTGTCTGGTCATTAGGATGGGTTCTGTCTGGCTGTTAGGATGGGTTCTGTCTAGCTGTTAGGATGGGTTCTGTCTGGCTGTTAGGATGGGTTCTGTCTGGTCGTTAGGATGGGTTCTGTCTAGCTGTTAGGATGGGTTCTGTCTGGCTGTTAGGATGGGTTCTGTCTGGCTGTTAGGATGGGTTCTGTCTGGCTGTTAGGATGGGTTCTGTCTGGTCATTAGGATGGGTTGTCTGGCTGTTAGGATGGGTTCTGTCTGGTCATTAGGCCGGGTTCTGTCTGGCTGTTAGGATGGGTTCTGTCTTGTAGTTGGGGGGGGGGGCGTAACGAGGGTCTCTGGCCCCTGGTAGGCACTCTGTGGAGGCCAGCGTTTGGCTGGATGGAAAACAGAGACCGGATGCGAGCTGAAGGATTGGGCGGAAAACGTGGGGATTGAAATGTATTTCCATCCAAGATGATCCGCGCACCCCAAAAAAAACGAATCATTATTTGCAAATATGATTTGGAAACTGGAATCATTGCCTCTTCATCTGCGAATCAATCTCATGAAATCTCACATAATCCAACATGGTTTTAATAAGCCGTTCTGGACGACGGAAGATTTACTCATGTTTTGCTCTGCCTCTGTCCCTGTCCCTCACTCTCTCCCTCCTCTCCACAGTGGAGTCGTAGTGAGGACCACGTCTGTCCCTCACTCTCTCCCTCCTCCCACTCCACAGTGGAGTCGTAGTGAGGACCACGTCTGTCCCTCACTCTCTCCCTCCTCCCTCTCCACAGGCGAGTCGTAGTGAGGACCACGTCTGTCCCTCACTCTCTCCCTCCTCTCCACAGTGGAGTCGTAGTGAGGACCACGTCTGTCCCTCACTCTCTCCCTCCTCCCACTCCACAGTGGAGTCGTAGTGAGGACCACGTCTGTCCCTCACTCTCTCCCTCCTCTCCACAGTGGAGTCGTAGTGAGGACCACGTCTGTCCCTCACTCTCTCCCTCCTCTCCACAGTGGAGTCGTAGTGAGGACCACGTCTGTCCCTCACTCTCTCCCTCCTCCCTCTCCACAGTGGAGTCGTAGTGAGGAGTCTGTCCCTCACTCTCTCCCTCCTCTCCACAGTGGAGTCGTAGTGAGGACCACGTCTGTCCCTCACTCTCTCCCTCCTCCCTCTCCACAGGCGAGTCGTAGTGGGGACCACGTCTGTCCCTCACTCTCTCCCTCCTCCCTCTCCACAGTGGAGTCGTAGTGAGGACCACGTCTGTCCCTCACTCTCTCCCTCCTCCCTCTCCACAGGCGAGTACGTCGTGATGACCACCTACTTCCACCTGAAGAGGAAGATCGGTTACTTTGTGATCCAGACCTACCTGCCGTGCATCATGACCGTCATCCTGTCCCAGGTGTCCTTCTGGCTCAACAGAGAGTCCGTTCCCGCCCGCACCGTGTTCGGTAAGGGATCCACAAAGATCACTTTTTCCTCAATTAAATATCTACATTCCAAAATCTACCTGTATCTACTTGTGACATCCTAAGAGGGAGTGTCCGTATTGTGATGTGTTAAGTGGAGTCATGTGTGACGGATTCTTCAACTCCGTGGTTAGAACCAATGGACTGTACCAACCGGGGGGGCGGGGGGGGGGGGAGTCTCCAGCTCGCGGATACTCCAGCTTTGTGGTTCCCAACCTGGGGGGGCCAATTTGGGGTCACCTAATTTGCATATTGGGCCCCAGGAGATTATCAATTTATAAGATACTGTATGTATATTTAAAGATACATTTTTGATTAATTTTTTTTTTTTAAAAAGGTTTAAAGGTCTCATTAATGTCCTGTATATTTAAACGGATCACTTTATTATTCATAACCAGAAGCAAACTGCTGCTAATCCCTAAGGGGGGGGGGCGGGGGGAGTCTGCCTGTGTTGATTCACCGCCAGACTCCCAGACCTAAAACTGGGGATTTTGGATGTCAGAAACACTTTCTGACATCCAAGCCAAAAGGTTGTGGGTTCGATCCCCCTCGACCAGAGTCTACCGAGGTGCCTTTGAGCACGACGCCGTAACCACCACATGCTCATTAAGGTTGCAGGTATTCAGACCGCAGCCTCTGACAACACGCAGCCAACCACAGACAGACCCCCGAGTTCTGCCCCCAGAAGGGGGGAGACGTGAGGGGGAGTGTGTTGTGGGGGGGAGAGACTCCACGGGGTTTGAGTCCTGGGATTTATGTGAAGTACTTGCCACACAAGATTTATTTACAGTTACTCTAGCGATGAGAAAGAACGTCTAATTAAATACCGATTAGTTCGGGCGACAGTAAATTCATCTGGACAGACTGAGTTTGTCTTTGTGGAGCGGGGAGTGGGGGGGAGGGAGGGTGAGGGGGGGAGAGGGGGGGAGAGGGGGAGTGGTGAGGGGGGGGAGACGTGAGGTGGGGGGACTCAGGAAAAAAAGATTTGGCAGTTTTGTAGAAAAAAAACATAAATAATAAATACACAAAGAGCACAGAGGATGAAACAGGAACAGGAGAACAGTGATGTGATCATACATTCCGCTCGGCATCTGGCTTCCTGTTTCACAATAAAAGACCCTTCATTCGCCGCCGTGCTATAATTACACCCGCCGTGATGTTTGTTTATCATGTCATGAGCTATCATAATATTATTGCTATTATTAGGTCAACATTATTGATAATTTTAAATTATATTATTATGGCTCAAATAGTAAGTTACACATGAAAATATAATAACTCAAGTTACGCTTGGCAGAGATGTTTAAATTCCGGCTGAAGAAGCCAAAAACAAAGTAATAAACTTTTACTACAAATAAGAGTTATCCACGGTCTATAATAAGAGCGTACCTTCTGTCCTGGCGTTCCTGAATAGCTTCACAATAGGAGCGACCCCCCCCCCCCTCGGGGGCCCGTCGTCCTCCATGAGTCCGGCTGGCTGCCAGGGCCATGGTGTCCCTGTGAGGAACGCTGGGCGGCGTTCCAGGGGCCCCCAGACTGTGGTTCTGTCGCGTCCTGGCGTGGTGGCCCCGGCGTGGTGGCCCCGGCGTGGTGGCCCCGAGGGGACACCAATCTCCACAGCTGGAGGGCCGCGCCTCCTCACCACGGCCGTCGCCTCCCCCTGCGGAGGGCGTGGTCTCACGCAGGAGACAGAGGGGACAGAGGGGCCGGGGGCTAGGCTGTTACCACCTGTCTCTGGACTGTCTACCCCCTACCTGCTCCTTAATGACCTGTCTCTGTACTGTCTAACCCCTACCTGCTCCTAATGACCTGTCTCTGTACTGTCTACCCCCTACCTGCTCCTTAATGACCTGTCTCTGTACTGTCTAACCCCTACCTGCTCCTTAATGACCTGTCTCTGTACTGTCTAACCCCTACCTGCTCCTTAATGACCTGTCTCTGTACTGTCTAACCCCTACCTGCTCCTTAATGACCTGTCTCTGTACTGTCTAACCCCTACCTGCTCCTTAATGACCTGTCTCTGTACTGTCTAACCCCTACCTGCTCCTAATGACCTGTCTCTGTACTGTCTAACCCCTACCTGCTCCTTAATGACCTGTCTCTGTACTGTCTAACCCCTACCTGCTCCTTAATGACCTGTCTCTGTACTGTCTAACCCCTACCTGCTCCTTAATGACCTGTCTCTGTACTGTCTAACCCCTACCTGCTCCTAATGACCTGTCTCTGTACTGTCTAACCCCTACCTGCTCCTTAATGACCTGTCTCTGTACTGTCTAACCCCTACCTGCTCCTAATGACCTGTCTCTGTACTGTCTACCCCCTACCTGCTCCTTAATGACCTGTCTCTGTACTGTCTAACCCCTACCTGCTCCTTAATGACCTGTCTCTGTACTGTCTAACCCCTACCTGCTCCTTAATGACCTGTCTCTGTACTGTCTAACCCCTACCTGCTCCTTAATGACCTGTCTCTGTACTGTCTAACCCCTACCTGCTCCTAATGACCTGTCTCTGTGGACCGATGTGTGCTCGAGCAGCTGAACAAACATTCAGAGTTGGGCTTGAAGGACTTTGCTCCCTCAGAGGATCCTGATCCCGGATCACCGCCCCCGTAACGGCCGCACACAGCGAGGTACCACGCGTTGTGTAACTTGCGTAACGCGTTTGTGTCCTGTCTCCAGGCGTCACCACGGTGCTCACCATGACAACGCTGAGCATCAGCGCTCGGAACTCGCTGCCCAAGGTGGCGTACGCAACGGCCATGGACTGGTTCATGGCCGTATGCTACGCCTTCGTCTTCTCCGCCCTCATCGAGTTCGCCACCGTCAACTACTTCACCAAGCGGAGCTGGGCCTGGGACGGCAAGAAGGAGGGCATGGAGATACGGGTGAGCCCCCGCCCCGACCACGGAGACATCAACGATGTTCACCTTCACCTCATGCACCGTACAGATCAGTGTTCACCTTCAGCTCATGCACCGTACAGATCAGTGTTCACCTTCACCTCATGCACCGTACAGATCAGTGTTCACCTTCACCTCATACACCGTACAGATCAGTGTTCACCTTCACCTCATGCACCGTACAGATCAGTGTTCACCTTCACCTCATGCACCGTACAGATCAGTGTTCACCTTCACCTCATGCACCGTACAGATCAGTGTTCACCTTCACCTCATGCACCGTACAGATCAGTGTTCACCTTCAGCTCATGCACCGTACAGATCAGTGTTCACCTTCAGCTCATGCACCGTACAGATCAGTGTTCACCTTCACCTCATGCACCGTACAGATCAGTGTTTACCTTCACCTCATGCAGTGTTCAGATCAGTGTTTAGTGCTCACCTCATGCAGTGTTCAGATCCGTGTTTAGTGTTCTCTGCCTGCAGGGTGGTGTATCACTCACGTCCAGATGTCACGTTTGTTCTCTTCATGAAAAGATTAGTTTGTTTTGCACTTCTAAACGTAGATATATAGGTATATACTGCATGTTCACCTTTAGATGTAAAGATGTGTCTGCATATATATTCACTAGATTTAAAGATGTATAAGATATATCCTCATATATATATTCACTCCTAGATGCAAAGATATATAGTTGATATATATTAATAAATATACGTATGTATGTTCACTTCATGAGACATTGAGCTATACATGTCTATATGTCTTTATGTATAATATATATACGTCTACATATATATTATAGATATTTATATTCACTTCATGCACTGTGAATTTCGTGTATTTTTCACTTCATGGTATTCTATAGGCAGCTCTTAGTTACCGTAGTTATTACGGGATATTACGGGATATCGTTTTTAACGGATTCTAAAACCCTTCAGTCCCGTAGCGCACCCCGTGCTAGCAGAAACTCTCCACCGATTGGCTGAACTCACCTCCGGCCAGCTCATCTTCCCTCCCTGTTACCCAAACAACGCACTGGGATCCCGTCCCGACGTTCCCTCCCGACGTTCCCGTACCAACGTTCCCATCAGTCAGAGACGGGGGTCACGGTCTCTCTGTAACGGGGTTCTGTAAGAGGGTTACGGTCTCTCTATAACGGGGTTCTGTAAGAGGGTTACGGTCTCTCTATAACGGGGTTCTGTAAGAGGGTTACGGTCTCTCTGTAACGGGGTTCTGTAAGAGGGTTACGGTCTCTCTATAACGGGGTTCTGTAAGAGGGTTACGGTCTCTCTATAACGGGGTTCTGTAAGAGGGTTACGGTCTCTCTGTAACGGGGTTCTGTAAGAGGGTTACGGTCTCTCTGTAACGGGGTTCTGTAAGAGGGTTACGGTCTCTCTGTAACAGGGTTCTGTAAGAGGGTTACGGTCTCTCTGTAGCAGGGTTCTGTAAGAGGGTTACGGTCTCTCTGTAACGGGGTTCTGTAAGAGGGTTACGGTCTCTCTGTAGCAGGGTTCTGTAAGAGGGTTACGGTCTCTCTGTAACGGGGTTCTGTAAGAGGGTTACGGTCTCTCTGTAGCAGGGTTCTGTAAGAGGGTCACGGTCTCTCTGTAACGGGGTTCTGTAAGAGGGTTACGGTCTCTCTGTAGCAGGGTTCTGTAAGAGGGTTACGGTCTCTCTGTAGCAGGGTTCTGTAAGAGGGTTACGGTCTCTCTGTAGCGGGGTTCTGTAAGAGGGTTACAGTCTCTCTGTAGCAGGGTTCTGTAAGAGGGTTACGGTCTCTCTATAACGGGGTTCTGTAAGAGGGTCACGGTCTCTCTGTAACGGGGTTCTGTAAGAGGGTTACGGTCTCTCTGTAGCAGGGTTCTGTAAGAGGGTTACGGTCTCTCTGTAGCAGGGTTCTGTAAGAGGGTTACGGTCTCTCTGTAACGGGGTTCTGTAAGAGGGTTACGGTCTCTCTGTAGCAGGGTTCTGTAAGAGGGTTACGGTCTCTCTATAACGGGGTTCTGTAAGAGGGTTACGGTCTCTCTGTAGCAGGGTTCTGTAAGAGGGTCACGGTCTCTCTATAACGGGGTTCTGTAAGAGGGTTACGGTCTCTCTGTAGCGGGGTTCTGTAAGAGGGTTACGGTCTCTCTGTAGCAGGGTTCTGTAAGAGGGTTACGGTCTCTCTGTTACAGGGTTCTGTAAGAGGGTTACGGTCTCTCTGTAGCAGGGTTCTGTAAGAGAGTGACGGTCTCTCTGTAACAGGGTTCTGTAAGAGGGTTACGGTCTCTCTGTAGCAGGGTTCTGTAAGAGGGTTACGGTCTCTCTGTAGCGGGGTTCTGTAAGAGGGTTACGGTCTCTCTGTAGCAGGGTTCTGTAAGAGGGTCACGGTCTCTCTGTAGCAGGGTTCTGTAAGAGGGTTACGGTCTCTCTGTAGCAGGGTTCTGTAAGAGGGTTACGGTCTCTCTATAACGGGGTTCTGTAAGAGGGTCACGGTCTCTCTGTAGCGGGGTTCTGTAAGAGGGTTAAG
Source organism: Gadus macrocephalus (assembly GCF_031168955.1). Classification (NCBI taxonomy): domain Eukaryota; kingdom Metazoa; phylum Chordata; class Actinopteri; order Gadiformes; family Gadidae; genus Gadus; species Gadus macrocephalus. Next base: position 26,998,478 of record NC_082388.1, read on the forward strand.
GTCTCTCTGTAGCAGGGTTCTGTAAGAGGGTTACGGTCTCTCTATAACGAGGTTCTGTAAGAGGGTTACGGTCTCTCTGTAGCAGGGTTCTGTAAGAGGGTTACGGTCTCTCTGTAGCAGGGTTCTGTAAGAGGGTTACGGTCTCTCTGTAACGGGGTTCTGTAAGAGGGTTACGGTCTCTCTGTAGCGGGGTTCTGTAAGAGGGTTACGGTCTCTCTGTAACGGGGTTCTGTAAGAGGGTTACGGTCTCTCTGTAACGGGGTTCTGTAAGAGGGTCACGGTCTCTCTGTAGCAGGGTTCTGTAAGAGGGTCACGGTCTCTCTGTAGCGGGGTTCTGTAAGAGGGTTACGGTCTCTCTGTAGCAGGGTTCTGTAAGAGGGTTACGGTCTCTCTGTAGCGGGGTTCTGTAAGAGGGTTACGTCTCTCTGTAGCAGGGTTCTGTAAGAGGGTTACGGTCTCTCTGTAACGGGGTTCTGTAAGAGGGTTACGGTCTCTCTGTAGCAGGGTTCTGTAAGAGGGTTACGGTCTCTCTGTAACGGGGTTCTGTAAGAGGGTTACGGTCTCTCTGTAGCAGGGTTCTGTAAGAGGGTCACGGTCTCTCTGTAGCGGGGTTCTGTAAGAGGGTTACGGTCTCTCTGTAGCAGGGTTCTGTAAGAGGGTTACGGTCTCTCTGTAACGGGGTTCTGTAAGAGGGTTACGGTCTCTCTGTAGCAGGGTTCTGTAAGAGGGTTACGGTCTCTCTGTAGCAGGGTTCTGTAAGAGGGTTACGGTCTCTCTGTAGCGGGGTTCTGTAAGAGGGTTACGTCTCTCTGTAGCAGGGTTCTGTAAGAGGGTTACGGTCTCTCTGTAACGGGGTTCTGTAAGAGGGTTACGGTCTCTCTGTAGCGGGGTTCTGTAAGAGGGTTACGGTCTCTCTGTAGCAGGGTTCTGTAAGAGGGTTACGGTCTCTCTGTAGCAGGGTTCTGTAAGAGGGTTACGGTCTCTCTGTAGCAGGGTTCTGTAAGAGGGTTACGGTCTCTCTGTAGCAGGGTTCTGTAAGAGGGTCACGGTCTCTCTGTAACGGGGTTCTGTAAGAGGGTTACGTCTCTCTGTAGCAGGGTTCTGTAAGAGGGTCACGGTCTCTCTGTAGCAGGGTTCTGTAAGAGGGTTACGGTCTCTCTATAACGGGGTTCTGTAAGAGGGTCACGGTCTCTCTGTAGCGGGGTTCTGTAAGAGGGTTACGGTCTCTCTGTAACAGGGTTCTGTAAGAGGGTTACGGTCTCTCTGTAACGGGGTTCTGTAAGAGGGTTACGGTCTCTCTGTAACGGGGTTCTGTAAGAGGGTTACGGTCTCTCTGTAGCGGGGTTCTGTAAGAGGGTCACGGTCTCTCTGTAGCAGGGTTCTGTAAGAGGGTCACGGTCTCTCTGTAACGGGGTTCTGTAAGAGGGTCACGGTCTCTCTGTAACGGGGTTCTGTAAGAGGGTTACGGTCTCTCTGTAGCAGGGTTCTGTAAGAGGGTTACGGTCTCTCTGTAGCAGGGTTCTGTAAGAGGGTTACGGTCTCTCTGTAACGGGGTTCTGTAAGAGGGTTACGGTCTCTCTGTAGCAGGGTTCTGTAAGAGGGTTACGGTCTCTCTGTAGCAGGGTTCTGTAAGAGGGTTACGGTCTCTCTGTAACGGGGTTCTGTAAGAGGGTTACGGTCTCTCTGTAACGGGGTTCTGTAAGAGGGTCACGGTCTCTCTGTAACGGGGTTCTGTAAGAGGGTTACGGTCTCTCTGTAACGGGGTTCTGTAAGAGGGTTACGGTCTCTCTGTAACGGGGTTCTGTAAGAGGGTTACGGTCTCTCTGTAGCGGGGTTCTGTAAGAGGGTTACGGTCTCTCTGTAGCAGGGTTCTGTAAGAGGGTTACGGTCTCTCTGTAGCGGGGTTCTGTAAGAGGGTCACGGTCTCTCTGTAGCAGGGTTCTGTAAGAGGGTTACGGTCTCTCTGTAGCGGGGTTCTGGTTCTGTCCTCTGTGTGCGGCGCCGGGAGCGGGGAGGAGGGGGCGGTCCTTAGGACCACCGTCCGCCTCCCTCTCAGAGTGACTGACGGCCGAGCACATCGCCGTCCCCGAGCCGCTCGCCACGGAGACGCTCGGAGCTCCTCCCCCACCGCCTGACTCACGCTGGGCGGGGTCGCGGGGGGGTCGCAGTGGGGGGGGGGCGGGGGGCTGAACACGCAGTTGTCATGACGAATCAAATAAATGTGGGTCGAGGCGGGCGAGATGCGGGCCCACCGTTACAACCTCCTCGGTGGAGCGACGCTACGGCAAAGCGCCGGGGTCAAACTTAATCTGCTTCAACAGGGGGGGGGCCCACTGGGGGTGTGATGTCACTGGAGGGGTCAACGGCTGATAGTGACCATTACCGGGATGTCTTCTATAGGGTCAGCTCCGTCAGAGAGCGTCTGGTCGGGTCCATCGCGTTGTGTTCAGGGCTCCAGTCTGACGCTCATATGGTCAGCCATTTTGTTTGTTTCTCCATCTCTTCATAGAGAGCGAGTGGTAGTGTTTGGTAACACTATAACACGGGCATATCGGTTCAAGTTAAAGGCTCGTGCAGGTCACTCTGGTTGCACTGGAACACCATCTAATATAGTGTTATGGTTAATCCAACCCTAGCCCTGACTCACTAACCCTAACCCACTAACCCTAACCTTAACCCACTAACCCTAACCTTAACCCTAACCCACTAACCCTAACCTTAACCCTAACCCTAACCCTAACCTTAACCCTAACCCTAACCCTAACCCTAACCCTAACCCTAACCCTAACCCTAACCCACTAACCCACTAACCCCAGCCCTCACCCACTAACCCACTAACCCTCTAACCCCAGCCCTAACCGACTAACCCCTCACCTACTAGCCCAAGCCCTAACCCACTAACCCTACCCCTATGCTAATGCTATATGCTAATGCTTGTTACTGTGTTAGCTGATGTTAGTTAAGGGTAAACAAAGGAACCCTAATGGTGTTAGCATGTCATTAACAACATGAGGACAGAGAGAGAAGGCAGAGGGAGGAGACAGAGGAGGAGACAGAGGGAGGAGACAGAGGGAGGAGACAGGGGGAGGAGACAGGGGAGGAGGCAGAGGGAGGAGACAGAGGAGGAGACAGAGGAGGAGACAGAGGGAGGAGACAGGTGAGGAGACAGAGGAGGAGACAGAGGGAGGAGACAGACGAGGGGACAGAGAGAGGAGACAGAGGGAGGAGACAGGGGGAGGAGACAGGGGAGGAGACAGAGGAGGAGGCAGAGGAGGAGACAGAGGGAGGAGACAGGTGAGGAGACAGAGGGAGGAGACAGAGGAGGAGACAGGGGGAGGAGACAGGGGGAGGAGACAGGGGAGAAGGCAGAGGGAGGAGACAGAGGAGGAGACAGAGGGAGGAGACAGAGGGAGGAGACAGGTGAGGAGACAGAGGAGGAGACAGAGGGAGGAGACAGGGGAGGAGACAGAGGGAGGAGACAGGTGAGGAGACAGAGGAGGAGACAGAGGGAGGAGACAGAGGGAGGAGACAGAGGAGGAGACAGAGGGAGGAGACAGAGAAGGGGACAGAGAGAGGAGACAGAGGGAGGAGACAGGGGGAGGAGGCAGAGGGAGGAGACAGAGAGAGGAGACAGAGAGAGGAGACAGAGGGAGGAGACAGAGGGAGGAGACAGAGGGAGGAGACAGAGGGAGGAGACAGAGGGAGGAGACAGAGGAGGAGACAGGGGGAGGAGACAGGGGGAGGAGACAGGGGGAGGAGACAGAGGGAGGAGACAGGGGAGGAGACAGAGGGAGGAGACAGGGGGAGGAGACAGGGGAGGAGACAGGGGAGGAGGCAGAGGAGGAGACAGAGGGAGGAGACAGAGGGAGGAGACAGAGGAGGAGACAGGGGGAGGAGACAGAGGGAGGAGACAGAGGGAGGAGGCAGAGGAGGAGGCAGAGGGAGGAGACAGAGAGAGGAGACAGAGAGAGGAGACAGAGGGAGGAGACAGACGAGGGGACAGAGGGAGGAGACAGAGGGAGGAGACAGAGGGAGGAGACAGAGAGAGGAGACAGAGGGAGGAGACAGAGGGAGGAGACAGACGAGGGGACAGAGGGAGGAGACAGAGGGAGGAGACAGAGGAGGAGGCAGAGGAGGAGACAGAGGGAGGAGACAGGGGGAGGAGACAGAGGGAGAGGAAGGATGGTAACCACTACATTATACTACTATAAATAATCCAATAGAAACACACAAAACGTGTCTTGAATACGGCGTTGCTCCTCCTCCTGACTCCTCCCCCCCCCCCCCCCCCCCCCCCCCGCTGTCCCTCGCCGTGTGGAGGCGGGGCCTCAGACTCCACAGCCTCCATTGTTTCACAATCAACTCTTATGCAAATGTCCTCAAATCAGCGGCTGTCTCCAAACACCGTCACACTCACACGGCAGGACACACACATACACACACACACACACGCACAAACACACACACACACAAACACACACACACACACACACACTCCAAAACACAAGCACATCGGAAACAAAGAGGAGACGCAGCAAACCCATTCTGCCAGGAGATACGACACTACATTGTAAAGGTCAACGACCAAACCCAGAGCCCTGCAGGCTGGGAGTGA
>NC_082388.1:27008192-27051940 GCF_031168955.1 Gadus macrocephalus
GATCGAACCCAGAACCTTTGTGGTGGGGGTCGACCTCGGCAGCCCCAGCACTAGTCTACACCTTCGCCAAACAATCCAAGACGCTGGCGCAAAACAGAGAGGCCTCCAAGTACCAGATGAACCTACTGTAAGAGATTTAATTTAAAAAGACACCGTTCGATTCCCTTTAACATATAGTTCTGCATAAATTATACTTGTATCTTGCATTTTTATAATTCTATTAACATTTACAATTGATGAAAGTCTGAATGAGTCGTATAAAAGGTTCATTAAAAGTGCTTCTAATTTGTATTCTGCATTAGGCTTATATAACATCTATATATTTACTGTATATGTATATATATATATATATATATATATATATACACCACTAATGAATCGTGCTTAGCAAAGCAGCGGCAGAGGAGGATGAAGGCAGCACACAATCTGCACACTACGGCGGTAATTCTGAGCGGTGAAGTGAAATGGTTGGCTCGCTTCGCCGGGGAAAACACTCATTAAAGCGCCGTGCTGGTGTAATATTTACCACGTTAGCTCATTAAGGGACGCTCGCTCGGCTGAAATAGCGCCGAGGACTGTGTGGCTGTCTACCTCGTCCGGGGCTGGGCTCTCAACGGTCCGGGAGGACAATAAGCAGGGAACCCGCGCTTATTGCCGGTTAAATTAAATTCACCTTTATGGATTCGATTCCAATTTCCATTTAAATCAGACGCTTCCATTCTGAGTTGATCTGCACTGCATCGGTCAAATGTTGTTGGCTAGGTCTGATTAGGACCGGATGTCTATTATTTATAAGACCATATAAAGATAAGATCAACTTTATTAATCCCCGACCGGGAATGTCGGAAACGCCTTTCGTTTTCTATGGTGTCTAACACGTCTGATTTAAAGGCCATTGTCTGCCATCAACAGCTACCTGGATGGCAGACAATGGCCTTTAAACAGACGTGTGTGGGAAGGCTTCTAAAGCGTAGAAATGGATGCCAACGCTGCTCGCAAACCTTTCTCCCAGAACAGCTGGAAACCTCCACTGAAGACAGACAGGACTGCTGCCCACTGGCTGCTGAGTGGCTTCATTTCTCTTCCTTTCAAGGGTGTTTTAATAAGTGTGAGACAGTGGGCGGCGGTGTACTAATAGGCAGCGTTACTTTGACACGCGGCCACGCAGAGATCCAGCGGCACTCGTTAGTGGTTTCCTGAACGGGCGCCATCAGGAGCTGACGTCGCCAAAAGCTCGCCCGCCGGCGTAGATGATTACCTGAGTGCCTTTCTCTGGCCGCTACGCTTACATAGAAACAGACACTATGACAAACGGCGGACAAACAGAAACGACAACGTTCAGGCGAAGTAATCGCCCGTTGAAAATGTGTTTCGCTACCCAGTAGTCCGTGCTTGTCGTTCTTTCCTCCCCTCTCTCACTCAGTCGTACTTTTATTTTTGTTTTCGTTCGATAAACCTCATTAAAAACTGCCTTTATCGAACTAGTCCTTCAACCAAATGCTGAAATGTTCCCTGCATGCCTTCGGAGGAGCGATCTCATCCTTGTATCGACCAGACCGGGTCTCTATTAACGGGGGGGTGGGGGGGGGGGGGGGGGGTGTAGAGCAGCCTAGCATGACGAGCAGGCTGACCACGGTTGATAGATGGTGTGAGAAGGCGACCTGTGAACCTCAACCCCTGACCTGCTGCGGTGGGGTTGATGGAGACACAGTAGGCTGTTGTCTAGGTGATGACCTTGGGAGGACAACTCAATTTTGGAGAAAACAGAAAACTTGTTTTTAAGGGTCTATGGACGTGGATTAACTGTCGCCCCTTTTACGATTGAGGTTTGTGTTGTACCTAAACCGGATAACTGACGTTCTTGTTTTAGTATCTTTATAACAAAGAAAGTGTCAATCATTGTATTAACATATAAAATAATAATATTGTGATGGTATGAATTGTGAAATTGAGTTGAACTGATGAGTATCTGGTAAACCTCTCGTTGATGTGTGAATTCTATATTTCATTAACATTTTCATTATCCTGAGGAATAAATTATGAGCTTCTCATAGCCCTGTGAAAGCTCGTTTCTATCCTCTTGAAACTGGGTGGGACAACAATAACAACTCATACACTCAGCAGCTTCACACTCACTGCATTGTCTTCACTTTTGGTTACTTTGGACAAATACTGGTGCATGGTTGCTATGGATACGTACACTGGTACATGATTGCTATGGGGAAGTATATTGGTGCATGGTTTCTATGGAGGAGTATACTGGTGCATGGCTTCTAAGGAGAAGTATACTGGTACATGGTTGCTATGGAGACAATTACTGGTTTGATGGTTACTATGGAGACAGATGCTGGTGCTCTGGTTGTTATGGAGATGAACCGTTGTATGATGGATGCTGTGGAGAAGTATACTGGCATGAGGGTTGCTATGGTGATGCATAAATATGGTGCAAGGGTTGTAATGGGTTTACTGGTGAGCCGTTGATCTTACACTTTACAGGAAGCCAGGATGCTTGTAAATATCATTCTGTATTATCACAGTCATCCTGCTGCCTTCAGACGCTGCCTTTCCCATTTAGTCAGTGACATGAACGCCATCGTTTGCACATTTGTTAAAGCGTCTAATCTGCTTGTGTTTCTACTGTACATTCATATTGTTGTTTTTGATCGGACTGTTTGTTTTTGTGTTGAATGTGTGTCTGAGGATGTAGACCAGACTTTACTTCCACAGAATTTCGGCTGGAAACATACTTAATAAATAACATACTTATTTAGTAAGGTAAATAAATTCATTTATTTACCTTAATTAAACTGATGTGTGAACTTTAATTCTATGACCACACAAACTGCTCGTCTGATAGGTTGTAAGAAGCTAGTGAGAGGATAATGTTAATGAACAACATTATGTAAAGCGACGACATGATGTAAAGTTTTCATTGAGATGACCGACTCAATCTTTTGGTTTCACAAACGTTCTTTCTCTCCGTGAACAAGCGTAATACCATCAACCCAAGACGGTTACCCACAAATAAACTAACTTTGATGGCACCAGAAACAGCTGCCAGCATTCACAAAAAGGTTGGTTTAAAACAACAATTTGCAACCTCTGCAACTTTTACTTTTTGTTTTCACTGTTAAATTCAGAAAAAATACCTGCAAAAATAATTTCTTCAATAATCATAGCTCATTACCATCATCATCATCATCATCATCATCATCATCATCATCATCATCATCATCATCATCATCCTCACCCTCCTCGTCATCACCACAGCCACCACCATCATCACACCTGCGTTGTGATGAACGCGTTTAGCAAACGCAAATTATAGCCATCAATCAGCACCTCCGAGGCTGCTGCGTGACGTTCACCGTGCTTCACACAATATGCAGAGGCATATTGCTTACATATCTCAGGCATTTATGATGTTCGGCGTAGTTCAGAGGCACATGAGGTCGCCCTGCGGGTGACCCGCAGCCACCACTCCTCCAGAAGGTCCTTGGCATCAGTGCCCCGCATTGGTCATCATCATCAGACCTCTACGATAAACACACTCGCAGACCAACGGTCCATATTAAGTTTACCGCACGGGGTCTGAGTGAGGCAATGCTGCTTCATGTCCAGGACCTCAACTAGCAACGGATTTAAAAATGACTATCTATCTTTCTCGCACAAATGAAATAGTAGGCTACTTGTCTTTCTGTTGACGGTGAAACTATACAAACGTTTAGTTCAGTCGGTCATTACATGAACCAGACAGTGGATAATTGCTGGGGTTCATTTGGTGGCCATCCAAACATAAATTGCATTTGCGATTTTCCACGCATCGAAACACGCCAAACAACAACAGAGAAGTAAGATAATCAGCCTGCATCGCTTTGACGCACAGGTGATGAGGTGGAGTGATGGAGAGACGCGGTGGTATCATCATGTTTTCATCATCAGGCGAGAGGACGCGACGTGCGGGGAACTCACCGTGTGTTTGGGTGTAGAAGAGCAGTCCACAGAGAAATAGATATCGCAGTGGACCCATTCTGGCATATTGGCCCTTCTCTAATCAATGCATGAATCCCTCCTTCTCCCCTCCGGTAAATCCCCCCTCGTGTTCTCCTCCACTTCAGGACGCCGCCAGCGCGGTCAAGTTCCTGAACCAAAACCAATGGGCAGTAAGATGACCAGTCACGGCGGACCAGTCACACCGGGTCCGTTCTCCGAGTCCAGGAGCGCACCGGCCGTGAGCTGTGGTGGTGTGTGTTCTCCACCGACGCGTCGGAATGTTTCTGCAGTCACCAGCCGCCGCCTCCACCGCCGCCCATCTCAGTCCTAGTCCAGCTCCTGCCGCGTCTCGACCCCCTGCTGTGTCTCTTTCTCTACACGCTGGCCGTGCGACGTGAACCCGCGGCTGGGGAAACGCGCGTCCATTCTCACGCGGGACAAGTTACCGGCTGGGAAGGGGGGCTGTGGGAGTGTGTGAGCGTGTGTGAGTTGAGCAGCAGCGCGGTGCAGTGCGAGGATGCTCCTCCTCCTTATTCCAGCGGTGTTGGATGATAATGTAATTGGAAAGCATGTACAGATAGATGCTCCTCATCTGAACGCTTTCACTGAGTCTCCCGGAGCCGAGCTGTTTTAGACGGAACTGGTCCCCAACTTTGATTTTTTTTTTTTTATTCTGCCAAATGCATCCATTAGGAACAATAAGTACACACGCAACGTTTACGTCAACTATAGCTCATGATCTGTATTATAAAACGTGTCTGTTAATTCACTCACTCGCCGGTGAGTGGGTGGACATTCCTGGTTTACATCCTTGAGACATAGATCCCCAGAACTGCAATTACTGACATTCAACAAACAAACCTATGCTGTGTTATGCACTCAACGTATTCCTTTTAATCTTATTTGCATATACCCCGTGACTTTGTACATTTTAAAATCATCATTATCATGAGGCTCTTGACTTCTAATATACACAAACAGACAACACAAAACAGCTCAGACAAATCACAAACGCAAGTCCACTTTTGGATTGTCTTGTCATCATCCTTTGTAATTACGCAATTCTGCATAATGTAGGTCTACCCAACAACTCGCACAACACAGCGTGCAGACTCCCAGCCCTTTTAAGCCCTAATACGATATCATGATGAGAATGCGTTTAACCAACCTAACGACTGGCCTGCATGGCGCAGAATGAGCCGTTACAGGCAGGCACAGCAGCGGGATAAAAAGTGCACTTAATTTCTGTTGGCCCGGGGTGCTTAACACGCCCTGTCGATACACGAGTCAATGCCGTCGATATCATCCTGAATGCGGCGCAGCGAGGAGGCAGGGGGAGAGGGCTGCATGGGATCACATCGACCTGCACACTGAAATCAAACCGCTTTTCGGCAAAGAAAAGGCAGTGGATCGAATGATAATTGCGGATGATGGCGCAAACCCAGTCCGCACAGCAGCAGCGACGCCAGGGAGAAGATTATATGTGCAGGCAACCAGCCTGAATCTGTTTAAAGAGAGGCTTCCTGGAGAGGAGAGAGCGCCAAAGTTTAGGTGTGATGGCTGGGAACGAAACTGAAACCATTTACAATGTCTTCAAAGCTTTAGTTTTATTTTTTGTCGTAGTAGGCTTCCTATTTTTAGTTTTGTAACTTTGAACTGTGGCCCATTTGCTCTAGTATATTATTATAACATGTTTTTGACATGTGGTCAATAACAATTTCCCCAGCAGGTGTGTGTGATGTTGATTAGCAATTACAAAGCCGTTTTAAAAATCGACTCTATTACAGTGAAATCACAAGTGGGCGTGTCCAGTGTCCGCCCAGATGCACGACGGATGGATCAACCAACAAGCCGTCCCCATGGGACTCGAGCAACCGCTGGGCTAATCCCGCCTCCTTTTGTGATGTCACAAGAGGGCGGGTTCTGAAACGGATGGTCGTGGTGCATCGTCCTCTGACCCTGTCGCTGCGTCTCCCACGCAGAGCAATAAACCGAGGTGAGACCAGTCAGAACGGGAACCAGCCCGGGCCAGCGGGGGCGGCGGTGGTCCTGGTCCAGACAGACAGAGACAGTCAGTCAGACAGACAGACTGACTGAAAGTCAGCACGAAAGATAGACAGCCAAGCAATAAGTCAGCAAGAAATACAGACAGACAGACAGACAGACAGACAGCAGACAGACAGACAGACAGACAGACAGACAGACAGACAGACAGACAGACAGACAGACAGACAGACAGACAGACAGTAAGTCAGCCAGAAAGACAGACGGACAAGCAGACAGACAGACAGGAAGTCAGCAAGGAAGACAGACGGACAAGCAGACAGAAAAACAGTAAGTCAGTGTGTCAACCATACAGAAAGACAGCTCAGTGAGTTAACCAGACAGACAGACAGACAGCTAGTCAGTCAGTCAACCAGACGGCTAGTCAGTTTCTCAACCAGACAGACAGACGGCTAGTCATCGAGTCAAGCAGGCAGACAGACAGCTAGTCAGTGAGTCAACCACACAGACAGGCAGCTAGTAATTCAGAAAGATCACTCTGTCCGTCCGTCCTCCATTAGTTTGTGTCCCTGACAGCGAGGAGGGATGGAGAACCAGACCTATAGCTGATGTACGTTATTTATAGGGTCCCCTGCTGTGGGCTGTGATGCTACCAACACTACAGTCCGTCGTGGTATTAGTACTACAGTAGTCTCTCTGTAGTACTGTGTGTGTCTGTGTGTGTGTGTGTGTGTGTGTGTGTGTGTGTGCGTTTGGTGAGCGTGCGTGCGTGAGTGCGTGCGACTGTGCGTGCGTGTATGCGTGTTTGTGTGTACTGATACAACGGTACTCTGATACTACGATGTACTGTGTGTACCGTGTATGTCGTGATGCTACTGTAGTCGGTACTGTATTGTATAGTGATACTACAGTAATGTGCGTGTACCCTAGTGGTATTACAGTAGTTAACTGTGTGTGTAGTGAAGCTGCAGTAGCCGGTTCTGTGTGTTTACTTACACAACAGTACTCTGAAACTATGATGTACTGTGTGTACAGTGTGTGTAGTGAAACTACAGTACTGTGTGTTTATACTACAGCAGTGTGTGCATTGTGTGTAGTGATGCTACATTAGTTTATTACAGTTGTTTATTACAGTAGTTCAAACACTGTTCTGTCACAAGGGGAGGAGGTGATGTCCGGGAACATTGATGCAGTCACTCATCTTATTTATAGATGTACTGACGGTGGTGTTGGGATATGGACTCTATGATTCTATCAATCTTTGACGTTGGACATAAAACGCCATTATGCATCCACATTTCAAATGTATGAATATGATTAAATGCACACGGACACACATTCACATGCACACCCACAGACATACATGCAAGCACACACACACACACACACACACACACACACACACACACACACACACACACACACATGCACACACATTCACACACACACACACACACACACACACACACACACACACACACACACACACACACACACACACACACACACACACACACACACACACACACACACACACACACACACATTCACACGCACACACACACACACACATACAAGCACACACACACATTCACACGCACACACACACACACACACAAACACACACACACACACACACACACACACACACACACAGGCACGCACTCGAACACACACACAAAGCACAAAGCACAAATGCATGCACAAACAGACAAACACAGAGACTCATACTGACACACACACGCACACACACGAACACACACATCCTTTCACAACATATCCCAGTCAATATTTAGGAAGGCTTATAGTATTCAGAGGCTCTCTGCATGGTGCGTTGGTTAGTTTTCTCATCACTTCCTGGTAGTTTCATTCTATGCCCCAGATTCACTCGGGCGTAGCCTATGAAAACATGAGTCCCACAGAAAAATAAATCACACCCTACAGCCAAGTTCCACTTTACATTTGGACTTATGTAAACACGTTCATCCCTCTCTCCACTATAAACGAACGGCTGAATCAATTGTGGGGACTGTGCGCGTGAAAATAGCTTTTGGGGCTTAGAATTGAGCGCACAAAAAAGTGAATTTTTTTCCATTCCTCCTTCTCCACATCGTTCAATGAAAAGACTGCAGTGTTTCCCTTGTTTGATGATTTATTCATGAATTCAAAGAACTGTATTTCTGCAGCCTTCGGCAGGGAAATATCAAGATAGTCTGTTATGTATCTTTGCTAAATACACCGCCATTACTTCGCCCCCCACTACTCACACACAGAGCGATCATTTAGATGTCACTTTCGGGGAAGGAAACTATTTGGATTTGAATGTTTGCTCCGAAAAAACACACAAACTCAAACACAAACACAGATGCACACGGGGTTGTTTTCCCGGGGATTTGCGACTGGGATTCGGTTGATTTGATCTGGCTGTGCTTTTTATTGGAGCTGGACGCTGCTGTTATTGGATCCGTCACGACAGTTTCTCTGGCCCACGGCTCCTCGCGTGGAACATGTGACAGCGGTAACTGCTTCTCACAAACTCAATGAAACACAGACTCTGCTTAATGAAATAAACAGTCTGAATGAAGACGCCGGCCACTCTGTCAGGGCTACGGTGACAAGGTGGCCGCGTCTCATCCCTGAGGAGATCGCCGAGTCTGAACGGCCACCGAATATTATGGTATTAATAATCTCAATCCATCTGTTGGTTGACTTTTATCATTGCTTATCGGGGTTCACCGGGGCCCCCACGACACCCCGCGCCCGGGCCTGGTTTTAATAGGAGCTGGGATGTGAGGAGCTGGCATTTGGCGCGCAGGTGGAGACGGGGAACCAATGAAACGCGATGTGAGGGAGCGGCGCGATGGCATCTTCAAAGTTCATGCTGTGCCTCTGAAAGGAGGGGAAGATACAGTAGAACAACTTGCTCTCTGTGCCTCTCTGTGCCTCTGCCTCCCTCTCTCTGCCTCCTTCTCTCTCTTTCCCTGCCTTTCTCTCTCTCCTTCTCCCTCTCTCCCTCGGCCTCTCTCGCTCTCCTTCTCACTCTCTCTCCCTCTGCCTCCCTCTCTCTCTTTCCCTCCCTCTCTCTCTCCTTCTTTCTCTCTCTCTCTCTGCCTCTCTCACTCTCAGCCTCTCTCAATCCCTCCGTCTCTCTTTCTCTCTCTCCCCAGGTCTGTCTCTCTCTAACCCTCTGTATGTGTGTGTGATTCTCTCTCCCTTCCCTCTCTCTGCTGCGTCTTGCATCTCGCAGGGAGAGACAGACATGTTGCCAGGCAACCGCGGGAGTCTGCTTTTCCCCCCTCTCCTCCATGCCAAACTGAAATCAGACTGTCATCAATCTCTCTCTCTCTCTTTCCATCTCTCTCTTATTCTCTCTCCTGTTCACTCTCCCCTTCCCTCACTCTCTCTCCACCACCACACCTCTCTCTCTCTGTGGTGATCACACACCAGAGGTAGTGTCAAGGTCGAAGCTTTTTCCTTCGCACCATTACCTACTCATAACCGTGTTTGTCCAGGGCCAGTAGCGTGGGCGGGAACAGATGGCGTGGGTGACAGCGTGTTCGCTGGAAGTGGACACGTGTCACAGCCGCGACTCTCGCGCGCGCGCACACACAGACAAGCGCGCGCGCGCACACACAGACACACACACACACACACACACACACACACACACACACACACACACACACACACACACACACACACACACACACACACAGCTGTAAAGAGAGAGAGAGAGAGGGAGAGAGAGAGAGAGAGAGGGAGAGAGAGGGAGAGAATGAGGCGCGCTAGACGGAAAGTAGTGGGAAAACGGAAACCACACATTTATCTAGGCAATTTGAGGGACAGTGACAAAACTTCACAATAAAAGTTTCCTGACTTTCGTTCAACTCAGTCTTGATCAAGTTCAGAATCTTCCAAGGGCTACAAATAAAAAGGGACACATTAAGATCTGGATAAAGATCTTTAATTGAGATGCAGGCCTACTTAGAGAAGGAATCAAATCGAGAGAAAGTTGAGCTGCCTCAAACCAAGTGCCAGGCAGGATAAAGAAAAGCAATAAGGCAGGGCTATTTACGCAGCGCTTTTATCTGATTATAATTGTCTTGCTATTCATCGACGGAAGTGGTCGCTGCTGACAAACCAATAGCTTAGAGACAAGAGCCGTGTGGAATTTGCACTCGCTTTTCAATAAGCAGAATGATTAGTTGCCGTCTTAAGTGGGTCCCATAAATTATGACAACACTCTGTATTGATTTCCGTCCGCACACTGCCAGCGTGCGCCTGATACTGAGGACGGCTACTGATGCCAGATCTCTCTCTCGGCGCGTCCGTCAGTTAATCCATCGCTTTCACACAAAATGGCTGCCTAAAGATACTGGAAATTTCCCCCTAGACCTGCTTTTTAAAAGCAAAAATACATTAGTGCCATTGGAAAACATGATTGAAAATATGTTCATAACACAAACAACTTAGAGTGATGCGAAAGTAGGAAGAAATAAATAAACCAGCCTGGTTTTCAAACTGTCGGTTTGTTTTTGTGACTATTTACCCCAAAAATACTTTTTCTGAGGGCAAAACAAACCAAACCCATACAATGAACCGCCTATTTTCCGATAAACAGAATACTTTCCCGATAAAAATATATCCTTCAATGTTTTGGTTGGACCCAACAATTCTAAGAAAGTATATTTCAACAGATAATATACAGTATTGCGTATTTGTTTTTGTCCGATTTTAGTTATTTTTGTCAACACATCTTCTATTCCTCCTATAATCCCAGTCCACTTACTGGTATAATTCACTGAAAGTTTTGGATAGTTTGTTTCTCATGTGCCACAGATTAATAAAAACAACTTCTTCTTGGGCGGGCTAGCCTGGTGAGGGGGTGCAGTGAGCGTCGTGTAGCGGGGTGGGCGGGTTAATTAGGTAGTGAATTGCCCTTGAATTAGTCTCCCCATAGACTCGGTCTGTCAGACTTGTTTGGATATATGAACAAAGAAACAGCGTCTGTGAGGTTCCCCGGTAACTCTGCAGTAAACCAATGCATCATCTTATGGACGTAGGCCTAGTTTACGTCTTGTTTCATCATTTTCCAATTTCACAGAGGTCTTTTTCGTCACTAATGGGGTCTTTAAGCGAGCAGTATAGCTCCATACAATGCTGTAGTGCTGAGCCTTCGTTTGCGTTAGAACGCAGTGTTTAAATTGAAATACATTTCTCAACGGAGCGTTCCTGGGAGAAAGGCTGGCCCTGAGCGCAACACATTCCCCGCTTGTTAGCTCTTTACGTCTATTGTTGGTTAAACATAAAATCCTGGGCCAGGCCATTCATTACGTATTGTTATTGAGTTAATTCATCATTTTACTCTGCTTAAAGGAACGCTCACAATCCAGGACGCTGCAGAAACAAGGAGTCACGAATCCCGACTGCACACTGAGGCTTCAAATACTGCTGCTGCCCTGAAAGACAGTGACCACTCAAGGCGCCTTTTATATTCATGCACACATTCACACAACGACGGCGTTGTCAACCTTGCAGGGCGACAGCCAGCTCGTCGGGAGCAGTCAGGGTGAGGCGTCTCGCTCAGGGCCACCCCGACACTCAGCTAGGAGGAGCCGGGGATCGATCTAGCACCCCTCACGTTAGCAGCCAGCCCGCTCTACCTCCTGAGATGCATGCCGCCCTATCACCGATACCCAGGCCACGCCAGCTCTGCGCCGAGGTACAAAGCGTTGTGCAATATTCATCTGCACGCTATCCGGCCGCCTGCGGACCTTTTTGGTCCATAGTGGTGTTTTTCGTCGTTTTACATCTTCAAATGGTCCCAAGCCTCCCGGGACACCTTGAGAGTACGGCGCAAAGAGCTCTTGAAAACATCCGCTAAGACGTCCCATCTCCGGGGCCCGCGTCCCCCCCCACCCCCCCCTCCCTCCCCCGGGCTCCGGAGTGGTTTTTATCAATGAATATACCAATTTATTCTCTTAGGCCCTGCTTGCATGTCGCCCCCACCGCACTCCATATCCCGTCACGCCTCACAGGCCAGCGCTGAACTCCAGCCCCGCCTGCCGAGAGTGGAGGACGAGCGCAGATCCAATCCCGCCAAGTCCATTTAGAGGAGAGCTTCAGCGGCGGGAGGCGGTGCTCCGGGGGGCGGGGCAGCGGCGCGCGGTCTGCAGAAGTGTGTGTGTGGGGGGGGGGGGGTTTGCTGTGCAATCAAGCACAAGGACATTTAGACTATTTGTTTTGCCTGTGGACGAGCGGGAAGACGCGCAGGGAGAGGTCAAGAGACAACACAGAACAACGCTCGCTGAGAGCAATAGTGCCGTCCAATATCCCCTGCTAACCACTGTCATCTTTACATCCTCCAAAAGCCCCGTAATAGACTCCCACCATGCGTGTAAATATTGCATTTCCATAGAAATGGTCTCCCCCCCTGGAGCCTGCAGCGGCTGGTGTTGGCCGAGCCAGCCGCACAGCACACCTTTTAATCCCGTTAGCCAATTGTGGAACGGCTTTGATTGTCTGGCCGGGAATAAAATGCATATTACAGATGAGCCGACACGTGGCAAACTGGTTTCACAGAGTGGCAGAGAGAGAGAGAGGAAGAGAGGCTCAGACGAGGGAGAATCAAACCATAGAACAGTGAAGAATAGCGCTGTTCTGAATGTACCGGTTACATGGATCCAGTCCTCGCTTTATCTTATTCTTTAAACATACCGACCGCCGGTGCGTGCACGGTGCGACGAGGGAGGAGGAGAGAAAGAATCTCTCTCTTATTTCATGTTGGGACTCTCCAACGATAAGAGTAGAAATATGCATCGGGGAGATATTTATATTCATACTATTCTGACAGTTGAAAAATATATAAATAAAAATGCAATATGTATTCGGAAGCTGTCTACTTGGCTCGCCTCCAATGCACATTGCACCAAAGCCCCTTCCCTACAGCATAGTGTCCGCTCACCATTTCCTTTCATTTAGTTGTGTTGCTCATTCTTCCTTCCATGTCCTGTCATTGGTCGAAACCGAAAGGGATGCGTCCGCGACACAGCGGTCTGTCCCCGCCAGGCCTCACCATGGCTGAGGCTGTGGTCTTACTGGTTCTACTGGGATGGACTCAGTGTGCCATTTAAGCTATGGTTTTACTGGTGCGGACTCAGAGTGCCAGTGAGGATGTGGTTTTACTGGTTGTACTGGGGTGGACCGAGCATGCCAGTGAGGCTGTGGTCTTACTGGTTGTACTGGTGCGGACACAGAGTGCCAGTGAGGCTGTGGTTGTACTGGTGCGGACCCAGAGTGCCAGTGAGGCTGTGGTCTTACTGGTTGTACTGGTGCGGTCCCAGAGTGCCAGTGAGGCTGTGGTTGTACTGGTGCGGACCCAGAGTGCCAGTGAGGCTGTGGTCTTACTGGTTGTACTGGTGCGGACCCAGAGTGCCAGTGAGGCTGTGGTTGTACTGGTGCGGTCCCAGAGTGCCAGTGAGGCTGTGGTTGTACTGGTGCAGACCCAGAGTGCCAGTGAGGCTGTGGTCTTACTGGTTGTACTGGTGCGGACCCAGAGTGCCAGTGAGGCTGTGGTTGTACTGGTGCAGACCCATCACCAGCAGCGTGCCAGTGAGGCTGTGGTTGTACTGGTGCGGACCCAGCAGCAGCAGCGTGCCAGTGAGGCTGTGGTTGTACTGGTGCGGACCCAGCAGCAGCAGCAGCGTGCCAGTGAGGTGGTGGTTGTACTGGTGCGGACCCAGCAGCAGCAGCAGCGTGCCAGTGAGGCGGTGGTTGTACTGGTGCGGACCCAGCAGCAGCGTGCCAGTGAGGCTGTGGTTGTACTGGTGCGGACCCAGCAGCAGCGTGCCAGTGAGGCTGTGGTTGTACTGGTGCGGACCCAGCAGCAGCAGCAGCGTGCCAGTGAGGCTGTGGTTGTACTGGTGCGGACCCAGCAGCAGCGTGCCAGTGAGGCTGTGGTTGAACTGGTGCGGACCCAGCAGCAGCAGCGTTCCAGTGCCGGGCGCTGTCTTTGTTCTGCTCTGCGGTGGTTGCGTGTCAGCGGAGAGGTAAACAACAGGAGATGGTGCGCCGGGCCTGGGCTCTGGATCTGTGGCGTCCCGGGAGAGGAGTCTTTAAATTGGTTGTGTTCATTACCTCCACACTCCCCGGGTCGGCCCGGCCCCCCTCCCATGGGGGCTACCTCCCCCCTTCATAAGGCTGCCGCTCTGCCCCGCTCACCTTGGAGGTGCTACCCTATAGGAACACACACACACACACACACACACACATACTGTATATATATATATACCTTATAGGAACACAAACACACACACACACACACACACACACACACACACACACGTATATACCTTATAGGGACACACACACACATATATACCTTATAGGAACACACACACAAACAAATATATATATATATATATATATATATATACATATATACACACATTATAGGAACACACACACACACACACACACACACACACACACACACACACACACACACACACACACACACACACATATATATATATATATATATATTATATATATATATATATACCTTATGGGAACACACACACACACACATATATAGATATATACCTTGTAGGGACGTCTACTCTATAGGAACATAGACGCAAACACATTTATATACCTTATAGGTACATCTAGCATATAGGGCCCTTCACACATATATATTTACCTTATACATATATCTATACCTATACTATACGTATATTTACCTTACAGAGACATATATCTACACCTATACTGTACAAATATATTGCCCTTTTAGGGCAAAATTGACATAGTACACAAATATATACCTTATAGGGCCATATACATGCATACATATAACCTTAATGGGTCATACACCTAAATTGTACGTCATGTATTATTAGCCCTTTAGCTTTCAAACATGAAAAAACTCTTTCTCTATTTGTATATACATTTTTTTTTTTTTATGTGTCTCTTCTTCATCCCTGCACCAAAATTCCTTCAAAGAGCTTTGAGTCTGACTGCTTCTCAGCGTGCAGGTCTCTGATCCCCTCAGCCTCTCAGCCTCTCATCCTCTCAGCCTCTCATCCCCTCATCCTCTCATCCCCTCAGCCTCTCAGCCTCTCAGCCTCTCATCCCCTCATCCTCTCATCCCCTCAGCCTCTCATCCCCTCATCCTCTCATCCCCTCAGCCTCTCATCCCCTCAGCCTCTCAGCCCCTCAGCCTCTCAGCCTCTCAGCCTCTCAGCCTCTCATCCCCTCAGCCTCTCAGCCCCTCAGCCCCTCAGCCTCTCAGCCCCTCAGCCTCTCAGCCTCTCAGCCTCTCAGCCTCTCAGCCTCTCAGCCCCTCAGCCCCTCAGCCTCTCAGCCCCTCAGCCTCTCAGCCTCTCAGCCTCTCAGCCTCTCAGCCTCTCAGCCTCTCAGCCCCTCAGCCTCTCAGCCTCTGGTCCAGCTACTTGAAGAGCTCAGCAGATCTGTCCTTCCGGAGGGTTCCTTGTCACGGCGCTTAACGGTTTCACAGCTGTCCCCCATGAGCCCCGAGCCCTCGTAAATCAGGGGATCACCTCTACCTGTCTGTCTGTCTGTCTGTCTGTCTGTCTGTCTGTCTGTCTGTCTGTCTGTCTGTCTGTCTGTCTGTCTGTCTGTCTGTCTGTCTGTCTGTCTGTCTGTCTGTCTGTCTGTCTCCCAGTCACCTCTACCAGTCTGTCTGTCTGTCTGTCTGTCTGTCTGTCTGTCTGTCTGTCTGTCTGTCTGTCTGTCTGTCTGTCTGTCTGTCTGTCTGTCTGTCTGTCTGTCTGTCTGTCTGTCTGTCACCTCTACCAGTCTGTCTGTCTGTCTGTCTGTCTGTCTGTCTGTCTGTCTGTCTGTCTGTCTGTCTGTCTGTCTGTCTGTCTGCCTGTCTGCCTGTCTCCCAGTCACCTCTACCAGTCTGTCCTTCCAATAATTCAGTCATCTGGAACACGGTGCGGTTATGACAGAATTGAATATACTATCAATTCTAATAACAATGGGGGCCATGTGGGGGGGGGGGGGGGTGGGGGCGTTGTTCCAACACAGCGTGAGGGCCACACGCTGCATGGACCCCAGGAGGACCCTCTGAATTAAAGGACCACGTCAGCACATCACTGGCTGCTTTCTCATGAACAATCACTAAAAGTGAAAACAGAGGTTTTTCTTTCTTCTCCTTCCCGCTAGAATAGTCGTTCTGGCCGGGCGCAGACGGACGGACGCTCGCCGCCGCAGAATGTTGCTCTGGTCAGCAAAGAGCGCCGCTGGCGTGTACCTGGGGCGCTCACCTTCTGGGGCGCTCACCTTCTGCGCAGCTCTGCTAAGTGCTGCTCAGCAGATTCCAGCGCTGGCTGGCTCGGTGTGCGGCTCCCTAACAACGTCCTGCTGGAAGAGAACAAGATATATATATATATATATATATATATATATTCAGATCAAATTAATCATAAGCACTGATTCTGCTGAGCGATGCAGCGCGGCGCAGAGACCGAGCCACAGCGTGTTTCTTTAATGTGTTTTCAGACAACAATGGGGGAGGGAGCAACGTCCGTTGGGGCTGGAGGGGGGGGGGGGGGGGGGGGGGTGTACGGTCTCCTGCTCTCCAGGATCAGAGACACGGTCCAGAAGAGCTGAACAACACGCTGGCTCTGGACGACATTGGTGGGAAATATCGACCAGAAGACCCGCCGAGAGCGACGCCAACTCTGCGTGTTTAACCGGGACACAACGCCGACCGTTTCCTCTGTGTACGACGAAACAGGATGCTGAGCTGATGCTTCCTTCAGGTTCTGAACCCCCCTTCCTTCCAGGTGTAAATACAAACACATCCACAAGGGCGGCATGTGGCTCTGGAGGTGGAGTGGGTTGGCGGCGCCTTGCATGGTATACACACCACCGTCGGTGTGTGAATGCATGCGCGAACGGGTGAACGTTAAGCAATATTGTAAAGCGCTTTGAGCGGCCACTGGTTAGAAAAACGCTGTGTAAATGCAGCCCATTTACCATTTACCCATGGTGAATACAAAGACATTGTATTGCTTTTCTGGCCTCAGCCAACAGTGCGGTCCTGTGTGTCTTTGCCCGTGCAGAAGCCTGCCGCAGTGTACTGCGACGTAACCGCACACTGCCTTTACTCCCTGGCTGAGGCAGAAGGCAGCAGTGCACGTATTGTTTGACATCCATGGGTCAAGCAAACTCCATGATACACGAGCACACACACTGGCCCGCCCCCGTTTAGCATGCACGCTGGAGTAAACCAGCGTGGGCCGGGTGGAGGCCCGCGGGCTGGCAGAACGCAGGACCCAACAGCTGTGGAGAGGAGGAGGGAACAGGAACACTTCCACCAGTTAGCACAACCCACACAGCCTGTCAGACACTTCAGGAACACACACACACACAGACACAGACAGACAAACACACACACACACAGACAGACGCACACACACACACACACACAGCCTGTCAGACACTTCAGGAACACAGACACAGACAGACGCACACACACACACAGACAGACGCACACACACACACACACACACACACACACAGACACAGACAGACAAACACACACACACAGACAGACGCACACACACACACACACACACACACACAGCCTGTCAGACACTTCAGGAACACACACACACACAGACACAGACCGACAAACACACCCACACTAACAGACGCACACACACACACACATAGCCTGTCAGACACTTCAGGAACACACACACACGTACACACAGTCAGACTGACAAACACACACACACAGACACAGACAGACAGACAAACACACACATACACACACAGACAGACTGACAAACACCGCCACGTGTCGGCTCAACACACACTCACACACGCTGACTGACACACAGACAAACACACCCACACTGACAGACGCACACACACACACACACACACACATACACACACAGACTGAAAGACAGACACACTCACACACAGACAGACTGACACACATACACAGACACACACACACAGATGCACACGCAGGCACACAAACACACACACACACACACACACACACACATGCACAGACTGAAAGACAGACAGACAGATACACACACGTAAAACCATAAATCAACACACTTACAAATCCACAAACACACACACACACACAGAGATACACACACACGTGCGCGTAAGCACACAAGCGCACGCATACACTCACACACGCACGCCGGGGGACAGCTTAGTAGTCAACGGTAACAACAACAAAATGGTGCTGGAGCCTCCGTTTAGCCCCCCACCCCTGACCCTTCATCTTCCTCCTCCTCGTCATCCTCCTCCTCTTAAACGACATCCTCTGTGTGTGTGTGTGTGTGTGTGTGTGTGTGTGTGTGTGTGTGTGTGTGTGTGTGTGTGTGTGTGTGTGTGTGCCTGCCTGCCTGCCTGCCTGCCTGCCTGCGTATGTTTCTATGTATGCTCTGAATGTTTTCCGCCCCTCCTGTAAGGCACTTTGAAATAACCCGATTGCTGGATGTAAACGTTCACATCGGAGGCTCGTCAATGGTAAATTATCTCCTAATGTTGTTGGGAACACAGTTTATAAGAGTTGGTAGGAATAAACCTGCGTCGGTAAGGCAAATGAAGGCTCCCAGATGAGACTGGCAACACAGAGTAATCAAATGCAATCTGTTTGAGTCTACGTCTGCAGCTGTAGAGCTGTGCTTCCATTAACCAAGGAAAACCTGTTTCTGTGTTCGCTGTTTATGAGGCTGCAATGAAGTCTACTTTGTATTTAGACATTTAAATCGTTCCTCTTCTGTTCCCCGCGGTCCTTGCAATATAAAGTTTGATAATATCTAAATATATAAATCTACATGGCCAATGTTTTCCTGTTGAACAAATTGATAATTAAAATGTCCTTTAAAGTTTCATGCATGAGAACTATCTGCCGGACAGAGTGGACTGAGTGGATCTATAATTGCCCGTTGGGCTGAATGTGTATAAATATGCTAGACTCCATTCTCTCCATCTTGTACTATTAACATATGCACCACCGTGAAAGCATTGTGCTACTGCCCCCTATCTGTAGACTACATGCACTGCACACACAACACTTTTTGTTTGTGTCCACAACACTGTGTGTTTCTGTTCCAGTCTGTGTGTGAGTGTCTCTGTCTGTGTTCGTGCTAGTGTGTGTGTGTGTGTGTGTGTGTGTGTGTGTGTGTGTGTGTGTGTGTGTGTGTGTGTGTGTGTGTGTGTGTGTGTGTGTGTGTGTGTGTGTGTGTGTGTGTGTGTGTGTGTGTGTGTGTGATAGTGTGTGTGTGCGTATCTATGTTCATGCCAGTGTGTGTGTCTATGTCTCTACCTGTGTGTGTGTGTGTGTGTGTGTGTGTGTGTGTGTGTGTGTGTGTGTGTGTGTGTGTCAGTCTATGCCAGTCCTACACTACTACTGCTCTACTTTATGGTATTTTTGTTAGTACTTTCGTACTCTTTTACAATGTTTTCTGTTTCTGTTTATTTTTATTATGTTTCATTCTGTTCTGTGAAGCACTTTGTTATCCTGTTTCGAAAAGTGCTAAACAAATAAAGGTTATTATTATGACACACACTCATATACACACCCACATTGATATATGTACTCGTTCAGTCTAGTACTTACTACAAGAGTAATAATTGTTCTCCGCTACTCATTAGTACCTTTAGTTTAGCACACAACCAGATGAATATATATCTACTCATCTAGTTTATTACACAATAATGGATAGTAGGCCTATATGTTGAACAGCCAAATTTACACATAGCACGTTTAACCACATTAAGCAGGCAATAATATTTAATACAAAGCGACGCACACGTTAGGCTGAGATATGCAGATTCCCATCTTTACAGACAGTCTTTACCACGCAGCATATTAGCATATTAGAATACATAGTTGAGTGCAGCACTAGTTGTACAAAAGCCGAGTGCTGCATCTTCTAACACAGTCCAAAACGCTGCCCCTTAATGAAACATCAACATAATTCTGTTGTGTGGTGAATAATCTGGATAAATTATGGAGATAAAGTTGAATACGAAATACAACAATAAACAAAATGAGTACTCCCATTGTTTTCTGTCTGGCAGCTCTTTGGTTTTAAAGGCGGGTAAGGTAGACATATTAAGATGGATTAGTGCGATCCCTGAGACGAAGGAGCTGTTGGCAGAGGAAGAGGAGGAAGAGGAGGAAGATGAGGAAGAGGAGATTTCAGCGAACCCTAAATAGAGCAGCTAGTGCTAACAAGGCTACGTGGTGCTGTTAGAGCGATGCTTTAAGCAGCTTAAAGATTTAAAAAACTCCCTTATTCGGTCGTACATTACTCCCCACTCCTTCCCGGGAAAAATAAACCCAGAATAAATAAAAACACGGAGAAGGGACTTAGCGTTTCCCTGGAGCTCGACAAAGGGAATTAGGCAGCGAGGCGGCGGTATCTGAACATTAGCAGCAGCCTTCTGTCAGATGAGGGCCTAATGTGTGGAGGTGGAGGGGATGACAGGGAATGAAGACCTTATCCACGCAGCAAGCTGCTGGTAACGTGAACACAAACGGGAATGCAATTTGCATTTTTTCCCCTGAAGATGGCCTAAAGACGGTGTTCGTCCGGTGGAGCGTGTGGAACCCAATGGAGGTTCTGCACTGTGGAACCCCTCACCTCGTCCTGCACCCCTTCACCGGACACAAATAAACGGCACGCTAAACGGTCACCAGAAGTGCGGATGCACACGCAGACAGAACAGGCTCCGGTCTCGTCTACACACGAGTCCGGAGATGGACAGATCAGATGTCCATGTAGTAATATTAACATTTACATATAGGGCATTTAGCAGATGCTTTTATCCAAAGCGACATACAATAAGTACATTTGTCGTAAGAAAGAAAAAAGACAATATATGGCTGTCGGTACAGTGAGGATGTTCATAGAACCAAGTACTGAGCATTAACCATCACTAGGTTAACCCATTCCCAGTATACAACAGAGATAGATAGGACAAGATGCTACACAATGCTAGGTACTGTCTTTAAGTGCAAGGGTGTACGTCACGACATACAATAAGTGCGTACATTAAGTGCCAGGAGGTACAACGTGTTGGTGAACAAGGATCCGGGCTCAGATCATACACATCTGATTCTGTTCGATGTCCACAGAGGTTTTTAGTTCACACTCTTTCTGGACGCGAGCTGACACCTCAATCGCACCGTTTTCACAGCTCTATTTTTAATTTATCCCTTCGCTGGCCTTGGAGAAACCCTGGCAGTGAGTCAAGGTGCTCAGAGGAACGTCTTGGCAGCTGCGGAGGTGTGAGAGAGTCTGAATGGAGCTGAGAACGACATAACGCTCTGTCATGGAAAGTGGGCCCCGCGTCGCTACAGCAAGAAACACTGTTGGTCTTTTTATACAAATCACTGCTCATGGAGAATGAGTTTGCGATTGCTGTGAAGGCGGTTTAAAATAGGTCTGAAAGCACCTTTAGAAGCATCTTGAGTACTTCAGCACCTCGCTGACAAATAAAGAGGTAATCTGCATGTTTTGAAATCTAATTCCAATCCATCGGAGGTAAAGTGGCACGACAGCGCTGTAGGCCGTCGCTGTCTGCCGCTGTCAGACGCTGTCGCAACAAGCTTAAAGAATATATACAGAAATACTGCTTTCTCTGTCAGCGAGCATCAAAAGAGCCAACACAGAAACGCAGCGGAAATAGACCTGCACTTCACGCCTTATCTGCCTGGAGCACAGGGGATTCTGTTCTGGGAACAACACACGCGTGTCTACCATGAAACACGCCGCAGTGTCTGCCAATCATACGACAGCATTCCGGAAAGAAAGGAAGACGCAGTTTGAAGAGGCAGTCGATCAGAGCGGGTCGTTTTAATTCGACTCGCTGAGGTTTACGTTTAAGAAAAGTTATCTTAAAGTGTGCGGTGAGGGTTCACAAGGACAGTGCGACTCTCAACCACACCCCCCTCTCCCCCCCCCCCCCCCCCCCTCCGCCCCTCACCCTGTCATCTCACATCCCGTCACTCAAGCGTGACACGCCTAATAATAATTCTTATGAAAATGTTATGCAGAGGCACGCACGGCCACGTCACGTGACTTCCTCTCCGTCCCTCAGCGGGAGAAACGCGCCACCAGACTTTACACCGACCTTACCCCCACCCCCCCCCCCCCCCCCCCCCATCCCTGTTTATTCAAATCACTTCAAATTAACCTTAATATCTCGGCTGGCCCCGGGGCGCCAAGTCGTTCCCTCGCCGTTCTCGCGGCTGACACACCTTGTCAGGCCGCGGCTAACTGGGAGTGACGCCCGGGTGCGGCGGGAGGCAGATCTGAGACCCGTCAATCAGTCTGCAGCCCGTGCAGGTGAGGAGCCGCGCTGGGAGGACATGAAACATTAAGAGAGAACGAAAGTTACTTCAAACATTCTGAGTTTAAGTCATTACGAACCACAGAACAAGACTTTATAGCCAAGCTTATGTTACATATTTATTATGATGTTTTACTGATTTTGTGTAACGAAACCAGAAACAACCTTACAAACTTTCTAAATTACATTGCTGGACCGAGTAGGACCTACATATCTACTACTATTAATATGATACAGGCCTTTTATAAAGACTAAAAGGCTGGTCCTAATGTTATACACTAGACTGAAACAATACTAAACTTTACAAATGTACAATAATAAAAAACCCTATTGAATCAATTATACTACGAGACTATAAATACAACTCAGCTAGGCTGCTGTAAATATGACGTTAAACTATATCGCCTCGGTATATTTATACAGGCAGAACTGTGTGACCACATGGGGTCCTGTCTTATCAAGACTTTCGTCCAATCAACTTCAGCCTGCTTGTCTCCTTACATTCAACACTAAACCTTTTATCATATCTCAGCAGCCATGAATAATAAGGTAATGCAGGCTAATCGATGGTGTGCATTACACATACATATGCAATTAGAAATGAAAGCCAATGGATATAAGTGCACTGTTGCGTGTATGTTGTGTCCTCTGAGACTTTGTATTGCTTAAGCTCTGCAACACAAATATAGATGTACATTCATCAGCCAATCGTCTATTACGTTGATTAAAGTGCCGGAAGTCATGTGATCGGTTGCTTCATGCCATAGCAGAGCAGATTTCAAAGGTTTCTCCCGAAATATATTCTTTATAGTATGTATTGTATAAGTGTTATATGTATATAAAACATGACTTGCTTCCAAGCTTCCACATTCCACCTGATTAGCTTTCGGTCGGGGAAGCGTGTTACCTTAGCCTCGCGCCTCGCTATCAGCCCCGTGTTGTGATAATTATAGCGACGGGTTATTGGATTTGTTAGAGGTCATTTCAACAGCCGAATCCTACATTAACATTTTAATATCCAGCAGACAGAAAAAGAGAAATTTAAGATGGTTGTTATTAACGATGGCTGCGCCTCGATCTCCATTAATCTGTCAAAAGACAATAAAGACAGGGGCCTTTTATTACGTTCATTATGTTTTAATTTGTCCTCAAGACTATGCATTCTAATAGGCTTGGTCATTTTGTTATTGAATTATTTGAGCATCCACAAGGATTCTCTCTCTCTCTCTCTCTCTCTCTCTCTCTCTCTCTCTCTCTCTCTCTCTCTCTCTCTCTCTCTCTCTCTCTCTTTATGTGTCTCTACTCCCCCTTTCTCTCTCTCCCCCACTCTGTCTCTCTTCCTTATCCATCCACCTCTCTATATCATTCTCTCTCTCTACCTCTCTCTCCCCCTGTCTTTCTCTATCTCCCCCTCTCGCTCCCCCTCTCTCTATGCAGGCGGCGGTCTCTCTCTCCCTCTCTCTCTCACCCTCTCTCTATGCAGGCGGGGGTCTCTCTCCCCCTCTCTCTTTGCAGGGCGGTTGTCTCTCTAATTATCTCAGCTGGGCTCGGAGCTGGATATAGATTCTGGGAGGTCACGGTCGCTCCATGCTGTGACAATTATCCTCCACTAGCCTCCGTGTTTAAAAAGAGAGCGTTTGGACACATGGCGCCGTGAGCCTCACAGCCCCATTACTCACAAACCGGGAGTTAGCGGCTGCGTTACGGTGATTCTATAGGTGAGCTGTTCTTCAGGGGAGGATCAGCTTCCCACGTTGGTCACAAACCAACGTCACCAATTATAATATAACTTCTACAACGGGTCCTGTCAGCATCATCACCTGTTTCTGTTCCCTCCTCACATTCACTCTTTAATGGGCACCGTCAAGCACAAACAAATGCACACTTACACGCACACTTCCAAACACACACACTCCCAAACACACCGCTAGTTGGTGTGTTTGTCCCTTTAGCACGATCCAATTAACTCCCAGCGGGACATGTCCTGGTATTGTACCACACGGTGAACGTCTGTTTTACTGAGGAGAGCCGCTAGACCTCCAGAATCACTCGTCAGAACGTGGAGAATATTAATATCTGGACCGTGTGCTGCGTTTCAGATGTCTACTTAGAGTTTAACGGTTCACCCTCTCCTGTCTTGTTTTGCTACCACGGCATTTCCCCGTGGGGCCAATAAAAGGACACATATGCTGTATTTATATATAATAATAATAATAATTTTATTTAAAGGCGCCTTTCTCAGCACTCAAGGACACTGTACAGATTGTATATATATATATAAAATATATAAAATATATTTATATCTATACATTATACATATAATCTATGTATATATATATATATATATATATATATATATATATATATATATATATATATATATATATATATATATAATAATATATACATAGGGGTCTAGACAGTACAGTACAGATACAGGTCAGTAGGGGTTAGACAGTACAGAAACAGGTCATTAAGGAGCAGGTAGGGGTTAGACAGTACAGAGACAGGTCATTAAGGAGCAGGTAGGGGTTAGACAGTACAGAGACAGGTCATTAAGGAGCAGGTAGGGGTTAGACAGCAGAGATAGGTCGTTAAGGAGCAGGTAGGGGTTAGACAGTACAGAGACAGGTCATTAAGGAGCAGGTAGGGGTTAGACAGTACAGAGACAGGTCATTAAGGAGCAGGTAGGGGTTAGACAGTACAGAGACAGGTCGTTAAGGAGCAGGTAGGGGTTAGACAGTACAGAGACAGGTCGTTAAGGAGCAGGTAGGGGTTAGACAGTACAGAGACAGGTCGTTAAGGAGCAGGTAGGGGTTAGACAGTACAGAGACAGGTCATTAAGGAGCAGGTAGGGGTTAGACAGTACAGAGACAGGTCATTAAGGAGCAGGTAGGGGTTAGACAGTACAGAGACAGATCGTTAAGGAGCAGGTAGGGGTTAGACAGTA
Source organism: Gadus macrocephalus (assembly GCF_031168955.1). Classification (NCBI taxonomy): domain Eukaryota; kingdom Metazoa; phylum Chordata; class Actinopteri; order Gadiformes; family Gadidae; genus Gadus; species Gadus macrocephalus. The sequence continues at coordinate 27,033,511 of NC_082388.1, forward strand.
CAGAGACAGATCGTTAAGGAGCAGGTAGGGGTTAGACAGTACAGAGACAGGTCGTTAAGGAGCAGGTAGGGGTTAGACAGTACAGAGACAGGTCGTTAAGGAGCAGGTAGGGGTTAGACAGTACAGAGACAGGTCATTAAGGAGCAGGTAGGGGTTAGACAGTACAGAGACAGGTCATTAAGGAGCAGGTAGGGGTTAGACAGTACAGAGACAGGTCATTAAGGAGCAGGTAGGGGTTAGACAGTACAGAGACAGGTCGTTAAGGAGCAGGTAGGGGTTAGACAGTACAGAGACAGGTCGTTAAGGAGCAGGTAAGGGTTAGACAGTACAGAGACAGGTCATTAAGGAGCAGGTAGGGGTTAGACAGTACAGAGACAGGTCATTAAAGAGCAGGTAGGGGTTAGACAGTACAGAGACAGGTCATTAAGGAGCAGGTAGGGGTTAGACAGTACAGAGACAGGTCATTAAGGGGCAGGTAGGGGTTAGACAGTACAGAGACAGGTCATTAAGGAGCAGGTAGGGGTTAGACAGTACAGAGACAGGTCATTAAGGAGCAGGTAGGGGTTAGACAGTACAGAGACAGGTCATTAAGGAGCAGGTAGGGGTTAGACAGTACAGAGACAGGTCATTAAGGAGCAGGTAGGGGTTAGACAGTACAGAGACAGGTCATTAAGGAGCAGGTAGGGGTTAGACAGTACAGAGACAGGTCATTAAGGAGCAGGTAGGGGTTAGACAGTACAGAGACAGGTCATTAAGGAGCAGGTAGGGGTTAGACAGTACAGAGACAGGTCATTAAGGAGCAGGTAGGGGTTAGACAGTACAGAGACAGGTCGTTAAGGAGCAGGTAGGGGTTAGACAGTACAGAGACAGGTCGTTAAGGAGCAGGTAGGGGTTAGACAGTACAGAGACAGGTCGTTAAGGAGCAGGTAGGGGTTAGACAGTACAGAGACAGGTCGTTAAGGAGCAGGTAGGGGTTAGACAGTACAGAGACAGGTCATTAAGGAGCAGGTAGGGGTTAGACAGTACAGAGACAGGTCGTTAAGGAGCAGGTAGGGGTTAGACAGTACAGAGAGGTCACTAAGGAGCAGGTAGGGGTTAGACAGTACAGAGAGGTCACTAAGGAGCAGGTAGGGGTTAGACAGTACAGAGACAGGTCATTAAGGAGCGGGTAGGGGTTAGACAGTACAGAGACAGGTCATTAAGGAGCAGGTAGGGGTGAGACAGTACAGAGACAGGTCATTAAGGAGCAGGTAGGGGTTAGACAGTACGGAGACAGGTCGTTAAGGAGCAGGTAGGGGTTAGACAGTACAGAGACAGGTCATTAAGGAGAAGGTAGGGGTTAGACAGTACGGAGACAGGTCGTTAAGGAGCAGGTAGGGGTTGGACAGTACAGAGACAGGTCATTAAGGAGAAGGTAGGGGTTAGACAGTACGGAGACAGGTCGTTAAGGAGCAGGTAGGGGTTGGACAGTACAGAGACAGGTCATCAAGGAGCAGGTAGGGGTTAGACAGTACAGAGACAGGTCATTAAGGAGCAGGTAGGGGTTAGACAGTACAGAGACAGGTCATTAAGGAGCAGGTAGGGGTTAGACAGTACAGAGACAGGTCATTAAGGAGCAGGTAGGGGTTAGACAGTACAGAGACAGGTCATTAAGGACCAGGTAGGGGTTAGACAGTACAGAGACAGGTCATTAAGGAGCAGGTAGGGGTTAGACAGTCCAGAGACAGGTCATTAAGGAGCAGGTAGGGGTTAGACAGTACAGAGACAGGTCATTAAGGAGCAGGTGGGGGTTAGACAGTACAGAGACAGGTCATTAAGGAGCAGGTAGGGGTTAGACAGTACAGAGAAAGGTCCTTAAGGAGCAGGTAGGGGTTAGACAGTACAGAGACAGGTCATTAAGGAGCAGGTAGGGGTTAGACAGTACAGAGACAGGTCATTAAGGAGCAGGTAGGGGTTAGACAGTACAGAGACAGGTCATTAAGGAGCAGGTAGGGGTTAGACAGTACAGAGACAGGTCATTAAGGAGCAGGTGGGGGTTAGACAGTACAGAGACAGGTCATTAAGGAGCAGGTAGGGGTTAGACAGTACAGAGAAAGGTCCTTAAGGAGCAGGTAGGGGTTAGACAGTACAGAGACAGGTCATTAAGGAGCAGGTAGGGGTTAGACAGTGTTAAAATGTTGGGTTAACGGTTATCATGTCGCCTCTGAGGTCTCTGTTGTGTTAAGAATATTTGTCGGCATCTACCACTGTCCCTCTCCCTCCCAAAACGCACGCACGCACACACGCAGGCACGCACATGCACACACACACACACACCCACACGCAGACGCACAGCCACATACACACACACGCACACACACACACACACTATAATATAAATCTCAGTTCAAAAGGATTAATTGGGTTTACGCCTCTTCCATGGGAGTTATGCCTTTGCTATGAAAATGTCGTTATGAGCATATAGCCGTCACATGCATCATATACCCGTCACATGCATTGACACAAGCATTTAACTTTTGGGAATGTTGAACTTTTATCTACTTTATTTTTTTTCGTTTTTAGATGCAACCTGATATATGCACCAATGAAGTTCAATAAATTAAGGTATTTCATCGTGTGTGGGAGAGAGAGAGAGAGAGAGAGAGAGAGAGAGAGAGAGAGAGAGAGAGAGAGAGAGAGAGAGAGAGAGAGAGAGAGAGAGAGAGAGAGAGAGAGAGAGAGAGAGAGAGAGCTTTACAGTTCAGTCACACTTGATTTTTTACTGCCCTTTGGCTGTTTTCATGAAATATTTCACCTTTAAATTATTCTGATACTAAAGCCCCTCAAACGTAATTCATCTCGTTTGCATAATCCACCGCGCAGTTCCTCTGGCGCTCTACTGCCATCAAGTGGCCAAACCCGGCACGCTTGGGCTCAGGACAGACATCGATTACCATACGGCCAAGGATGTATCCTTGTATCTCCCTATGCACTGCCAGCTGGGTTTATTACGCAATAGGGCTGTCAAAATGCAAGCCTTAAAATCCATCTTAATATTCCTCCCAGTGCCTTACCCAAACACCACCTAAAACGCCCCGTTAGTGTGTGTGTGTGTGTGTGTGTGTGTGTGTGTGTGTGTGTGTGTGTGTGTGTGTGTGTGTGTGTGTGTGTGTGTGTGTGTGTGTGTGTGTGTGTGTGTGTGTGTGTGTGTGTGTGTGTGTGTGTGTGTGTGTGTGTGTGTGTGTGTGTGTGTGTGTGTGTGTGTGTGTGTGTGTGTGTGTGTGTGTGTGCCCTATGATGGCTGGTACTCATAATGGTAATTATCTGTAACACAAAACACGATAAAAGGGAAACAAGAAAAAACATCTTAGATGGAAATGTATGTCTTTGCAGACAGATACACCCACACACACACCTTTTATTAAATTAAACATCTGTAGGCACAATATCGACACTATGCTGCCATCTTGTGGCCAGAATCCCCCACTAGTGTGAATGATTAATGATGAATGCCCGTCCGCCGACATGGCGAGGCGAGGACGTGGGAAAAACGTTGCGTTTCCTTCTCTGTGTGTTTCTGTGTTTCGGTCCTTTGAGCATTTCGATGTTTTTCCCTGAATTTGCTCTTCTTTTCTGGCTGTAGCCTACTTAAGTGAGGTCCGTTGCACCGTGGAGAACATTACGCGGAATGGGAATACAACGGCAGGCGCGCGTTAGAAGTTACTTCCAGAACATCAATAGCACAGCAGATATCTCCATCAAAGCGGAATGAATTCTCCCCTGAACACCCCCTTAACTGCATTAACTGTTAAGGGAGGTAGAGCGAGAAAGTGAGAGGGAGAGCGAGAGAGAGAGATTGAGAGAAGAAGAGAGGGAGAAAGAGAGAAAATAATCCAAGTTGAATTAGATTGGATGATGTAATCCATATCCTTTTTTCCACCTCCTCTTCCTGTCCTACTTTTACCCTTCTCCTCTTTCCTCCTTCGACTCTACTCTCATTTCCTCGACCGAATCATCGTCATAATTACAACCGCGCTTCTAAAATGCAGTTTGAACAAAAGCGAGCCACATCTGGGGTCCAATTGTGTTGTGTTTGCCTCCGAAGGCCCACTCAGCAATATCCATAAAACATATTGCAATACCAGCAAGAAAATTAGCCGTAATGGCGCAGCGTAATGAAAGTACTTATCAGTGGAACCCGAGTCTATTTCACTGTTTCTCCCTCCTCCTCGTTGGGGTTCACCTTGACCTACATTAAGCCCTGGACGTGCTGCCGTCTCCCAAGCCCAGACCAGCCAGTGAACTATCTTTTCCCATTAAGCCCGGCCTCTCACGGGCCGCCTTTATGTCCATGAAACCGCAACAGCAACTATGCTCTTCTCAGTAAATATTACCTTGTGTTGTGGAACACAGAGAGCGCAGCGAGCGGACGTACAGCGGCGCCCCGGGATCACCGACGTGTTCCGCTGGAATGAGGTCGCAGCGGGCGCTGTGAGGTCACCGCGCCGACGCCGGCTCCGGAGCCCTCGGAGTGACACGCCGCCCCCCGCCTCGGTGTTGTTGCTCTCTGCAGGTGGAGGTGGTGGAGGAGGAGGGGGTTGGAGACCAGAGAGCAGTCCGGTGTGCCGTACCACTGCAGGGTGAGCGGGTGGTTGCAGGTGGAGATCCGAGAGTGTAATCCGGTCTGCAGAAGTACCTGCAGGTGGTGCAGGTGGAGATCGGAGCGGGCGGAGACCGGAAAGCGGTCCAGTCTGCAGAACCGCGCCCGGCCACCAGGCGCCCAGGCAGGAGTAATCGCCGTCATCTGCGTTTTCTCCAAATTGCCGCCCGGCAGCCTCAGCGATCACGTGACCCCCTCGACCTGCTGCTGGAGGGGGGAGGGGGGAGGTTTTATTAGGGCCCGTCCGAGTAATGAGCCCGGTGTGTCAAGCTCCTCCAACAATTAGGTGATGATGTGTGCCCGGTGACATGGGGGCCCTGGCAGCCGGCCGGGGGCCGCGGGGGCGGTTAAACTGTCAGCCGTGAAGGGCTCCGGCCCCGTCAGTAAAGACGCTCGGATAAACGAGGCCCCTTAGACGCCGCTAAACGGGGAGCGGGGGGGCCCTGATTTACTCGGCAGGAACACCTGAACAGCAGCGGCGTTGCCGGGTTGCCCAGCGGCGTTGCCCGCGGCCGGGCGGAGCCGGACTCGAAGGGACACAACGGACTCGTTGTGCGGAGGCGGAGCTCGGAAGGGTTTGTTGGCAGCGACCCAACGCTGCACACCTACGGACGACACGAGGGGAGGTGATGAACGAGGCGCGGACGGAGGCAACCTTACTGTTCCTCCTGGCTACTTAAACACACATCGTCGTGTTCGCCGCAGTCTTCCTCCGTGTGGGGGAGTTAAGGGCAGAAGTACGGTCGTATCTTTGGGTATTTTCGCCACGTCACCGATACTCGATTGCACGATCGTCGTAGCAGAGTACTAGTAATAGCGTGTAGATTTGTGTGTATTTTGGTGAGAGAATGTAGTGGTAGTAGTAGCAACAGTCGTTGCAAAATAGTACTGCTGTATGCTCCTTCTTCCTCAAACCTGAAGCTGCACTCGCTTTCCCCCCCCCCCCAAACATCTCGTCTCACTCCTCAAAAGAAAAGTTTGCAGCGCGGCGGTGCCCACGGGACACCTCTTGCTTCTCCTTAACAACGCTCCACATGGTTTCATCTATGTACCCCATTCCAGACAAAAGTCTGATAAACGACGTGTTTTGAAGAGAGATTGCGCGATGCCTCCCAAACCACTTGGTTTATTCATTTTCCTTTGACCACTCCGCCTTCTTAAAGGGCCTTTCATCCACACTGGCTCGTCATTCACCGGTGCTTTTCGTTCTTTTCTCACCTCTTCCAGCATTGTGTTATTTTAACGGCAGAGTGTGAAAATCCCCATCGAGCACACGACAGACGTTTGGGGAGCGTTGGAAGCAGCCGTCCCAGAACCAAACACCATGCACCAAGGTCAGAAGAGGGAACCTCCGCAGCCAGAGGACATGCTGGAAGGCAGGGCTGGGGATTCGCAGGCTTGGGTATGATAGTTCCAGCACTGCATGTTTCCCCTCTTCCTACCTTTAAAAACCGGTTCTCGTGTTTCGTTTGGTGGGTTTCGAATGCTTTGAAAATGCATTGTACTGTGTCTTTGAGCATTCGGGAAAAGGCGTGATTTGAATCAACCATATTCATGTTATTCAGGCGAGTATTCTGACTCAGAAGCCGGGCGAGGTACCTTCACAAGCCCATCATCTTTGGGTGACTGGGGAATGAAATTAGTTCTGCTGCATACTCACCGCGCCGAGTTATCATCAACCTCATTTGCTTTCACATTCCGCAGTATTTAGTTTTTGTTCTTAACGATCCCTCTGTACCTTTTCACACCGTGGGGAAAATCAGTTCCTTTAGATGGGAACCCGCGCCAGGGAGGATGGACCCCCCAGTGAAGAGTGACCCCACAGGGGGAAGTGACCCCCCAGCGAGGACGGACCCCCCAGGGGGGAGTGACCAGGAGTGACCCCCCAGGGAGGAGTGACCAGAAGTGACCCCCCACCGAGGAGTGATCCCCCAGGGAGGAGTGACCAAGAGTGACCCCCCAGGGGGAAGTGCCCCCCCAGGGAGGATTGACCAGAAGTGACCCCCCAGGGGGGATTGACCCCCCAGAGAGGAGTGACCCCCCTAGCGAGGAGTGACCCCCCAGGGAGGAAGAGTGACCCCCCAGCGAGGAGTGACCCCCGCAGGGAGGAAGAGTGACCCCCCAGCGAGCGGTGTCACAGAGCCCAACCCCCCTCTGAAGAGGGGGGGGAGGCCGTCTCGGGTCTGGCCCCTGGGCGATCCAGAAGCGGCATCCAGGAAGTTCAAGCGCGTCAGCTTGTTGCTTCCTGTTTCCACTTCCCCCCCCCCCCCCCCAAGACATCTTTTGATCCACTCTGTCGATCACCTCAAAACAAAGTATTGGCCTGTATCCCCTCTGCTGACACACACACACACACACACACACACACACACACACACACACACACACACACACACACACACACACACACACACACACACACACACACACACACACACACACACACACACACACACACACACCACTGATGCCCTGTTTTTTTTATTATTTGCTAATTCAATCTAACCTTTTCTGATTAGAATTTAATTTAATTCCCTTATGCTGCAATTAATCACAGCGCGATCAATGTGGGCCAGACTTTGTTTTTGAATAGATTTAGGCATAAAGGTCTAGGGTTCATTATTTAAATGGTAATATAAGCAGGATTCAGGTGCCAACATTACTCTGATGAATCCATTCATCAACCTATATTCCAGATATAAATATTGTGTTATGATCATCTGTGATCATAGATATGTATCCTAATGTTAGTTAACATTAGTAGTAGCAGGCCCTAGAACTAGTGGTCATAGATATAGAATAAGTAGAAGTAGTCTTATCAGAAGTGGTAGTAGCAGTAGCAGCACTAGTAGTAGTGGAAGCTGTTATAGTGGTAGTAGTAGTAGTAGTTTAATAGTGGTAGTAGTAGTAGCAGTTTAATAGTGGTAGTAGTAGTAGTAGTTTAATAGTGGTAGTAGTAGTAGTAGTAGTTTAATAGTGGTAGTAGTAGTAGAAGTAGTAGTATAGTAGTAGTAGTAGTAGGATTGTAGAATTAGAAGCAGCATTAGAAGTAGTAGTAGTTTAATAATAGTAGTACTAGTAGTAGTAATAGTAGCAGTACTGGTAATAGTAGCAACATTAGTAGTGATGTAGTAATAGTAGTAGAAGCTGTCATAGTAGGCAAGTATAGCAGTATCATAAGCTGTAGTATAGCAGTAGTAGTTGTAGTGGAAGTATAGCAATAGTAGTAGTGGTAGTAGTAGTAGTAGTAGTATAGCAGGATTAGAAGCTGTAGTAGCAGTACCAGTAGTAGAAGAAGCTGTAGTAATAGTAGTAGTATATCAGTAGTAGTAGTAGTAGTATAGCAGTAGTAGTAGTATAGCAGTAGTAGTAGTAGTGGTGATAGTAGTAGTAGTATTAGTAGTAGTATAGCAGTAGTGGTGGTGGTGGTAGTAGTATAGCAGTAGTAGTGGTGGTAGTAGTAGTGGTGGTGGTAGTAGTAGTATAGCAGTAGTAGTGGTGGTAGTAGTAGTAGTAGTAGTGGTGGTGGTAGTAGTAGTAGTGGTGGTGGTAGTAGTAGTAGTGGTGGTAGTAGTAGTAGTGGTGGTGGTAGTAGTAGTATAGTAGTAGTGGTGGTGGTAGTAGTAGTATAGTAGTAGTGGTGGTAGTAGTAGTGGTGGTGGTAGTAGTAGTAGTGGTGGTGGTAGTAGTAGTATAGTAGTAGTAGTGGTGGTGGTAGTAGTAGTAGTGGTGGTGGTAGTAGTAGTATAGTAGTAGTGGTGGTAGTAGTAGTAGTAGTGGTGGTGGTAGTAGTAGTATAGTAGTAGTGGTGGTAGTAGTATAGTAGTAGTGGTGGTAGTAGTAGTAGTAGTAGTAGTAGTAGTGGTGGTGGTAGTAGTAGTATAGTAGTAGTAGTGGTGGTAGTAGTAGTGGTGGTAGTAGTAGTATAGTAGTAGTGGTGGTAGTAGTAGTAGTGGTGGTGGTAGTAGTAGTATAGTAGTAGTGGTGGTAGTAGTAGTGGTGGTGGTAGTAGTAGTAGTGGTGGTGGTAGTAGTATTATAGTAGTAGTAGTAGTGGTGGTGGTAGTAGTAGCAGTGGTGGTGGTAGTAGTAGTATAGTAGTAGTGGTGGTAGTAGTAGTAGTAGTAGTGGTGGTGGTAGTAGTAGTAGTAGTGGTGGTAGTAGTAGTAGTAGTGGTAGTAGTAGTATAGTAGTAGTGGTGGTAGTAGTAGTAGTAGTGGTGGTGGTAGTAGTAGTAGTAGTGGTGGTAGTAGTAGTAGTGGTAGTAGTAGTATAGTAGTAGTGGTGGTAGTAGTAGTAGTAGTAGTGGTGGTGGTAGTAGTAGTAGTGGTGGTGGTAGTAGTAGTAGTATAGTAGTAGTAGTGGTGGTGGTAGTAGTAGTAGTAGTAGTATAGCAGTAGTAGTAGTATAGCAGTAGTAGTGGTGGTGGTAGTAGTAGTATAGCAGTAGTAGTAGTATAGCAGTAGTAGTGGTGGTGGTGGTAGTAGTAGTATAGCAGTAGTAGTGGTGGTGGTAGTAGTAGTAGTAGTAGTGGTGGTGGTGGTAGTAGTAGTAGTGGTGGTGGTAGTAGTAGTAGTATAGTAGTAGTAGTGGTGGTGGTAGTAGTAGTAGTAGTAGTATAGCAGTAGTAGTAGTATAGCAGTAGTAGTGGTGGTGGTAGTAGTAGTATAGCAGTAGTAGTAGTATAGCAGTAGTAGTGGTGGTGGTGGTAGTAGTAGTATAGCAGTAGTAGTGGTGGTGGTAGTAGTAGTAGTAGTATAGCAGTAGTAGTGGTGGTGGTAGTAGTAGTAGTAGTAGTAGTGGTGGTAGTAGTAGTAGTAGTAGTAGTGATGTAGTTGCAGCATAAGAAGCTGTAGTAGCAGTGGTATAACAGTAGTAGAAGCCGTTGTAGTACAGTAGCAGTATGTAGCAGTGGTTGAGTTCTTCAGATGACTCACACTTGGATCCCTGTTGGGCTGGAGCCCAAATGTTCCAGGACATCAGCATTTCCAACGCACACAGCGAGCTGGGAGCTCTGGGGGTGGGGGGGTGGGGGGGTATACTGTATCCACGCTTCCATATCCAGCATCCAAACAGAGTCGAGGAACTGAGGAGCACGGTCGCCCCGGTCCTCTCTCTCGAGGACTGCGTCGGAGCACTCACAGCTAGCGCCGCTGCTAACGTCAGAAGAGAGCTGGCTAGCACCTAGCGCGTCGCTCCCTGGTGTACTCGCTGGCTGTTAGGAGGTCTCTCGTGCGTGCCAGGACGATTCACCCCCTGCAGCACGCTACGCTCGTCCTCTGTTTGACCAACAATCCATAACTGAATAAAGCAATTTGTACCCGTTATTTGTTTACAACGTTGCGGCGCGCTCTCCCACACACACACCGCTCGCTCGCCGCTGATGAATGAAGGAGGAGAAATAACACAAAGTTTCAAAAGAAATTAGAGGAGGACCAGCGCAGGCTGGCGGGGGAAGGCAGGCAGAATGAATTGTCTGCGAGCACTTTGGCTGCCCAGGGAGATTTAAATAATGAACGGAGCCGGCTCTCCGAACAAACAGGATAATTATGGCCTGCAGTCGTCCTGTCACTCGCCTGGCACGGCCGAGCGGAAGGAAGCGCGTTATTATCACCCCCAGTTCCTGCCGGGGGAATTAGGAAGACTGAATTGTTTGATGCAAGCGAGAGACGTCGCCATGGATACACCAAACGAACCGGCCCGATGGAACAGCCCGACCGACAGAGCGAACCAAACGGCCGACGCAACGACCGAATCCAAACCGTCGACCAAACCAAACCCTCGACTAACGAGTGGACCGACAGAACATCCAACCATTAACCGTCCAATAACAAACCATTACCCAACCATTAACCAACCACTAACAAACCTCCCACAGTCCAGCGAGCCCACAGGAAGCCAACCACCTTATTGCTGTTGTTTGTCACAGCACAGACACAAGAGACAGACAAACGACAGCAAACACACACACACACGCATGCACGCCCACAAACATGAGCGCATGCACGCACGTTAACACCCAACTCTCTTATACACACATACACACCGACACAAACAAACACACATTATGTACAGACGCATAAGAACGCACACACTTTTACACACACACACACACACACACACACACACACACACACACACACACACAGACACACTCAAACACATTAAACACACACACACGCATACGCGCGCACACACTGATACACACACACACACAGACAGACAGACACACACATTATGTAGACACACACACACGTTATGTGCGAGCACAGTGTGTCCACCAGCTGTATTGATTAGCTGTTTGTATGATAAGATCAATTGATGTAGCGGTGGTTAATTGTCACACGCTGCCAGAACAAAGTTCATTGTTTAAGGTTGGCTCGCCCTGGCCCGTGGCCGCCATTGTCCGTCGTCCCGGTGATACAAATTCACAGCAGGTGTGCGCTTTGTCTACGAGGCTGTGATAGAAAACCAATTAGGCTCCCATTCTAATTGGAAGTGTAAGCGGTCAGCGCCGCCAGCCACACCTGGCCCTGTTGCTTTATTGTGATACAGTCGTTTTCTCCTGCGGTTCGGTGGAGAGATTAGACAGAGGGGCTTGGTGGTGGGGGGGGGGGACTGGAGCCTTTAGAGTCGGTACCCGGTCCGCACCGGTTCCAGCGGCCCACGCCAGTGGCCCTCCGCCCGACAGATGGTGTCGTAATAGGGGCCGCTTGTCTCTATTAGGGCCCCCCCCCCATGGCCCCCCCCCCGGGACACAGGGCTGACCTTTACCTCTGACGGCTCCAGACAAACCGACACACTGACGTGCAGACAGACGTACAGCCAAAGGCCACAGGGCCATCTGTACTGCATATATACTGTATATATCTGGCCCCCGTTTATCTCTATATCCATATAGATGTATAGTTTTATATATACATATGTATATATCTGGCCCCCGTATAGATATATCTCTTCATCTATAAATATATATAGATATATCCCGCCATCAAATACATTTATTTATACTTGATTACACAGAGCACCAATTCAAACGGAAATTATGAAACAATTGTATATTATGAATATATATACATATAAATATGTATGTTTACTAGATATTAAGATTTAGAGTTTATTTTATGACATCTTATTCTACAATTACACAAGAGTAAAATTCTTAGGCTTGGATCCTCAACGGTTGGAGAACAGCAACAATACAAGATACAAGCAAAGACACTAAAATAAGTTAAACACTACTATGTTGTTGAGGAGTCTGTATGTATATATATAAATATATATATATATATATATATATATATATATATATATATATATATATATATATACAGACTCCTCAACAACATAGTAGTGTTTTACTTATTTATATATATATATATATATATATATATATATATATAAATAAGTAAAACACTGCTATGTTGTTGAGGAGTCTGTATATATATATATATATGTATATATATATATATTAGTGCTGTCAAGCGATTCAAATATTTAATCGCGATTAATCAAATTAATGTCATAGTTAAGACACGATTAATCGCAAGTTATCGCAAAAAAATGTCTATGCTAAATATCCCTTGATTTCTTTGTCCCATCAATTTTTCTAATTTTAGTGCTCTTATCAACATGGAGAAGTGCATCGGCTTGCCTTGTGCAAATGTTTTTTTATTGATAACAACATTGGCATATACTGATCAAAACAGGACGATACAAAAAAAATGCCTATAGTGCAATTAAACGATGAACATACAAACATACTGCCTTGAGCATAGCAGTCAGGCTACTGCTTCTTTGTTTTGAGCAAAAGAAAAAGAAAGAAAAAGAAAAAAGCAATTGCGTTAATCGCGCGATAAAAAAATTAGCACCTTTAAAATTGGTTTGCGTTAACGCCGTTAATAACGCGTTTAATTGACAGCAATAATAAATATATATATATATATATATATATATATACATGATGTCAGTCCAAAGAACATTTGGTGGTGATTTCCAGGCAATGGCCTCTGGAGTGCCAATACCCCCCCGCCCCCACTCTAAATGAATCGATGCCGCCCGCTCTAATTCAAATGTCATGTGTTCGGTGGCGTGCTTACACTTTCTATTCCATACTTAGCTAAGGGAGCACAGGAAAGACCTTTTAATCAGAGCCCCCTCCCCCCCCGTCCAGACTCTGTATTAATTATGAAAGTGCCTTCAGGGCTGAAGGCCGCAAAGACACGTCTGGAAGACATTGCAATTTATAAAGCGTGTCTTTCCTCCACGTTTCCTCTGCTTGTTATTTCTCTGGATGTGGATTGGGGGGGGGGGGGGGGGGGGGGAGGGGGGGAGATCAGGGGAGGCGCCTCATCGACCAATTAGCATCCGGAGCAATTACAGCGAGACGCAGCCAGGGGTGGTTCCTATAGGCAGGCTGGGAACGAGACGGTCAACCGCCGTGTGTGTGTGTGTGTGTGTGTGTATTTGTGTGGGATGTGTGTGTGTTTGTGTGTGTGCATGTGTCTGTGTGTATTTGTGTGGGATGTTTGTGTGGGTGTGTGTTTGGGGGATGTGGGGTGTGTTTTTGTGTGTTTGTGTGGGATGTGTTTGTGTGGTGTGTGTTTGTGTGGGGTGTATGTGTGTGTTTGTGTGTGTGTGTGTGTGTGATGTTGGGTGTGCGTCTGTGTGTGTGTGAATGATGCATTGTGTGTGTGTGTGTGTGTGTGTGTCTGTGGCTGAAGCGTTGTGTGTGTGTGTGTGTGTGTGTGTACGTGTCTGTGTGAATGAGGCGGTGTGTGTGTGTGGGTGTACGTGGTTGCTGCAGGGTGTGCCTGTGTGTGTCTAATCCAATGTGTGTGTGTGTGTGCTGCAGTGTGTGTCTTATCCGTTGTGTGTGAGTGTGATACAGTGTTAAGTGTGTTTGATGGACTGCGTTTCGGTGTGTCTGTGCGGTGCAGTGTGTGTCTCTGTGTGTGTAATTGTGAGTGTGATCTATGTGTTTGTGATTTAATGTGTGTGTGTGTGTGTGTGTCTCTGATTCAGGTGGTTACAGTGTGATGTGGTGATGTGTGAGTGTGTGTGTGTGTGTGTGTGTGTGTGTGTGTGTGTGTGTGTGTGTGTGTGTGTGTGTGTGTGTGTGTGAGAGTGCATGTGTGCCTCTGCGTGTGTGTGTGTGTGTGTGTGTAGTTACTCTTCAATGAATGTAAACTCCAGTGGTCTAAGAAATAAGCATTATTTATGATTGAACTTCACTGGCGTGAATATGTATTCTGTGTGTGTGTTTCTGTGTGTGTGAATGAGTGTGCATATGAATGTGTTTGGGTGGGATTATGAATGTGTGTATAAACATGTGTTTGTGTACATGCATTTGTTTGTGTGTGTGTGTGTGCATGTGAATGTGTGTCCCCGTGTGTGTGTGTGTGTGTTGTGTGACTATGTGTGTGTATGAATGTGTCTGTGTTTATGAATGTGTGTGTGTCCGTTTGTGTGAATGAGTGTGTATAGGCATGTGTGACTGTGTGTTTATGAATGTGTGTGTGTGTGTGTGTGTGTGTGTGTGTGTGTGTGTGTGTGTGTGTGTGTGTGTGTGTGTGTGTGTGTGTGTGTGCGGCTCCTGGCCCAAGATGGATGGATAACTAAACATAATATAATCCAAAGCGGGAGACAGATGACCACTTAATAAAATAAGCTCCTCTCTCTCTCGCCGGCCCCTCGCCCCCCCCCCCCCCCCCCCCCCTCTCCTCGCTCCCCCCGCTGGGGAACCAGAGAGGAGACAAAAGTGCACGCTGGTGGCTGCAGTGCACACGTCTCTGGAACCCAGATTAGACAAGGCCTCTCGTAATAGTGCACCACCAAGCATCTGGTACACTTCTGTCTGCCATTAGTGTATATCACCCCCACACTGCAGCGCGCTCTCTCTCTCTCTCTCTCTCTCTCTCTCTCTCTCTCTCTCTCTCTCTCTCTCTCTCTCTCTCTCTCTCTCTCTCTCCCTCTCCCTCTCCCTCTCTCTCTCCCTCTCTCTCTCGTGGGCTGACAGGATCTGGAGCACCTCAGACGACGCAGAGCTCGGGAATAAAGAAATAATGAAATAAAGAAACAAAGAAATAAAGAAATACATCTCAGTGGTGGGCAGTAACACGGCTTTGTGATGCTAGGAGGTGCATTCGAGTCGCGACCGGTTCAGGCGGAGGGCGTAGCTCGAAATGAGGATGGAGACGAGGTGGTGGAGATGAGAGGGTGGAGTCGAGGTGGTGCAGAGACTTTAGGGTGGAGATGAGAGGGTGGAGACGAGAGGGTGCAGAGACTTTAGGGTGGAGATGAGAGGGTGGAGACGAGAGGGTGCAGACTTTAGGGTGGAGATGAGAGGGTGGAGACGAGGTGGAGCAGAACGCTCCATCCTGGGGAAGGACTCTGCAGGGAGCCGTTCAGTGAGTCTTTATCTCTACGGCTCCGCTCTCATCGCTCCTCAGAGACCGACGGTTCCTCTTAAAACACCGTCACCCCGCGTTACACATAATTAGTCAGTAAACAAGAGATTATAGAAGATAGTTAGGAGATTATAGTCAATAAATAATAAATTATAAAAAATAGATTATATTCAATATACAAGAGATAACATTTACAAGAGATAATAGTCAATATATGAGAGTATACGCAATACATAATAGATAGTAAATATATCAAAGGATGGGGGCAGGGTTGTCTACTGGTTAAGGCGTTCGATTCCCGGCCGAAGGTTACTGGGTTCAATCCCCGGTTTCTATGTCAACCTATTGGCATTCTAGAGCAAGAGGTCCCTTAACCCCAACCTAAGAGGTCCCTTAACCCCTACCTAAGAGGTCCCTTAACTCCTACCTAAGAGGTCCCTTAACCCCTACCTAAGAGGTCCCTTAACCTCTACCTAAGAGGTCCCTTAACCCCTACCTAAGAGGTCCCTTAACCTCTACCTAAGAGGTCCCTTAACCCCTACCTAAGAGGTCCCTTAACCCCTACCTAAGAGGTCCCTTAACCCCTACCTAAGAGGTCCCTTAACCCCTACCTAAGAGGTCCCTTAACCCCTACCTAAGAGGTCCCTTAACCCCTACCTAAGTGGTCCCTTAACCTCTACCTAAGAGGTCCCTTAACCCCTACCTAAGAGGTCCCTTAACCCCTACCTAAGAGGTCCCTTAACCCCTACCTAAGAGGTCCCTTAACCCCTACCTAAGAGGTCCCTTAACCCCTACCTAAGAGGTCCCTTAACCCCTACCTAAGAGGTCCCTAAACCCCTACCTAAGAGGTCCCTTAACCCCTACCTAAGAGGTCCCTTAACCCCTAATGCTCCTTAATAGCATGGATCTGGACTCATTGTAAGTCGTTTCGATCGAGGCCGCTAAACGAAGAGTAAAACAGAAGACATCTTGTTTTTAGTGGCTTTTCTAAAATAACTTCAGAGCGGAACATCCAAAGAGGAAAACATTGTAATTGTTTCTTACATTTATATCTCATTCCTACCATGTTTCCACGAGCAACACGTCTTAATCTGCAACGTACAGCCGGTGTGTCGTTCCTCTGAGTGCTGTTGCGGCATCTGGAGGAAGATCGCGGCCCAAAGCGCCATCACCTCGAATCAAAGGCTTCTTCTTCTTTTTAATTACAAACCAAATCATCCGCCGCCCGCAGACGGCACACGCCGCCACCGCCGCCCGCCTCCCGCCAATCACACGCTTTGATGGCGAACAAAAGAGACATCAAGGTGTTTGCCCGTTAACAACTACAAAAGAGGTAACGCCCCGGAGGACCGGATCGGCCCTTTGACTCTGACGCCCGGTAGCGTTGGCCCCTCCCAGTGGCCCGTCCCAGTGGCCTGTCCCAGTGCCTAACTGGCCGAGGCACGTGGCCTTTAAAGTCCCCCACTAAGTGGTCATCCACGGGCTCGCCTCAGCTTGGCATCAGAACCAGGAACTCAAAGCTACTGTAGGGTCGATCGAGAGATGAAAGGAGACACAGAGAGAGAGAGAGAGAGAGAGAGAGAGAGACACAGAGAGAGAGAGAGAGAGAGAGAGAGAGACACAGAGAGAGAGAGACACAGAGAGAGAGAGAGCGAGAGAGAGAGAGAGACAGAGAGAGAGAGAGAGAGACAGAGAGAGAGAGAGGGCGCAGAACAGACAGATAAAGATCTAGAAGATAAATAACTCTAAAACATCGCCTCATCCCTCTACTCCCCCCCCCCAGAGGTGGAGTCACACACCTGCGATTGACAGGCCAGATGGATCCCCCGACCAACCGTGCAGGAGACACCCTGATTGGCCATAATGAGCCAGAACCCGTCTAAAATACAAATTGGCTCAAACAGCGGCAGACGCAGGGTGTCAACTCCAAACGGATTCCCTGTGAGCGGCTAACCCGCTAACCGTTGATGGATGGCTCTGCCCCTTCTGACAAATCAGGCCAGAACCAACATTAGCACGAATCGTCACCTGCACCACCTTCAACGCCCTTCTGTAGAGTGCTGGGGCGCCTAGCGCCATTAGCTTCTAGCCCTTAGCGCCTTTAGCTTCGGCCAGTAGCACCGGTAGTTTCAGCCCGTAGCGCCATTAGCCTCAGCCCGTCGCACTGTTAGCTTTAGCCCGTAGCAATGATAGCTTCAGCCCGTTGCGCCGTTAGCTTTAGCCCCTAGCACCATTAGGTTCAGCCCATAGCGCCACTAGCTCCAGCCCGTAGCGCCGTTAGCTTCAGCCCGTAGCGCAGTTAGCTTCAGCCCGTAGCACCATTAGGTTCAGCCCATAGCGCCACTAGCTCCAGCCCGTAGCGCCGTTAGCTTCAGCCCGTAGCGCAGTTAGCTTCAGCCGTAGCGCTGACGTCAACCCGTAGCACCGTTAGCTCCAGCCCGTAGCACCGTTAGCTTCGGCCAGTAGCGCCGTTAGCTTCAGCCCTTAGCGCCGTTAGCTTCGGCCAGTAGCGCCGTTAGCTTCAGCCCTTAGCGCCGTTAGCCTCGGCCAGTAGCGCCGGTAGCTTCAGCCCGTAGCGCCGTTTGCTTCAGCCCTTAGCGCCGTTAGCCTCGGCCAGTAGCGCCGTTAGCTTCAGCCCTTAGCGCCATTAGCCTCGGCCAGTAGCGCCGTTAGCTCCAGCCCGTAGCGCCGTTAGCCTCGGCCAGTAGCGCCGGTAGCTTCAGCCCTTAGCGCCGTTAGCCTCGGCCAGTAGCGCCGTTAGCTCCAGCCCGTAGCGCCGTTAGCTTCAGCCCTTAGCGCCGGTAGCTTCAGCCCGTAGCGCAGTTAGCTTCAGCCCTTAGCGCTGGTGTCTCCTCAGCCCGGTGGCCTGGCAGCGCTGGAATCCGATTCGCCACCGCGTGGCGTCCGTGGATCAGGAGAGCGATCCCAGAGAAACAATGGCCGCCACCGGGGGTGTTTGATGAGGCTGTCTGGGGGTTCGGACCGAAGCAGATCTAGGGGGACGGGAGGGCATCTGGGCGGGTCTCTACCTCCCGGCAGGGGTCCATCTGAGGAGACACACAGACAGTCGAGAACGTAGTAACGAGATCACACTGGACTGCGTCGATCCCACAGACTCACTCCTGGGTTATAATGGAGGATTTATAACGTATCACGTCAAGTTCAGAGGATTCTTGTTCCACCTCAGTGTATTAATAGCCGGCCTGTCTGTTGAACAGGGGGGTACGTGCTCGTAGCCCCCCAGTGTTTGGATGTATACACATGTCAAGGGGGGGGGGTGTTCATGCGTAGGTGTGTGTGTGCGTACGCGTGTGTGTGCATGGTGTGAGGTTGTGTATCTGTTTGAGTGTGTGTAAACTTGTGAGTGTTTGATGTGACTCTGT
>NC_082388.1:27052040-27076321 GCF_031168955.1 Gadus macrocephalus
CCCAATACACAGAAAGACTCAATACACACGCACGCACGGATCCACCCACACAGACACACATGAATGCACACACAAATGCCCCAACACACTAACTTAGTCACTCAGTCACTCATTAACCCAATCACACACAGACACACACACACACACACACACACACACACACACACACACACACACACACACACAGACACACACACACACACACACACACACACACACACACACACACACACACACACACACACACACACACACACACACACACACACACACACACACACACACACACACAGTCACAGTCACACAGTCACACACACACAGTTTGTTGACATTTAACTAATCAGAACACCATGTGTGCTTTTCTTATCAAAGCCCGAGCAGCGACCGGTATGTGGATACACGGGGTCTCACTCAGAGGCCGGCCCCCCCACGGGCCAGAGACCCCCTGGGGGTTCCAGGGGCCGGAGCATGAAGGGGGAGGCAGCGGCCAGGAGAGCTAGCCTGCCCCCCCCACACTGACGGAGCCAGCGGAGATCACAGGAGAGCAGAAATCTGACCAGTTATCACCAGACAGACACCATCACCGGGGGGGGGGGGGACCAGACCTCTAGCTCTATCTTCCCTCCCCTCCCCTCCCCTCCCAAACACCCCTCTCTCTCTCTCTCTCTCTCTCTCTCTCTCTCTCTCTCTCTCTCTCTCTCTCTCTCTCTCTCTCTCGAATCAATCCACACATTATCGAGATGGCTTTATCAAACATCTCGGCATGGCTTGAGTTATCCCACCTAACTCTTAAGGTAGGATTAAGGAGGAAATCACGGAAGTTGTGAATGAGGTGAAGTATTTCATCATCCTAGACAAATATTTGAAATTTGACTTTCAGGTTATGTATACATCTGTAACAAGGTCAAACAAAATCGTAACTGTTTTCTTCTTATCAGAAGGAACCTGTCACACCAAGCTGCAAAACTATGCATGCATGCTATGATTCTTTCTCATTTATCATACTGCATCACATCATGGTCACAGGCTTTCAAAACCACTATGAAACTAATAGTCTCCATATGCAAGCAAGGGATAAAATTCATGAACCAACAATCAATGAAAGGAAGGAGACAAGGAAAACACAACCTTCCCACTTTTGAAAATTGTATTAACCTCAGTATTCTAAAATACTTTTTCGAATGTTTATATAATCAAGTGTCCGCACTGTTTTCTGAAGTGGCCATCAGGCGTCAGAGCGACCACACGAGCATCCAATTGTGGTGATTCTCTCTTCCCACAATGCAAGACTTCTTTCTGCCAGTCTGCTCACTCTGTAAAGGGGGCCAAACTTTGGAACTCTCTGCCCACTGAGACCAATAGTAAAGCTTTTAACAGAGGACTCAAACAGTGGCTAAAATCTAATCAACAGTGCCACACATGAATAGTTCTTAACTAGTTTACTGCTTGCTCATATTGCCTTTGCTCTGTGGCCTTTTTATGTTCCTTATAGAAAATTGCTTGTATTTCTTTGACTTCTTTGTATTTGTATTTCTTTGTTATTTTAATTGCCCTATATTTCGTTGCCCTATCTTTTCAAAAGCTGCCTATGGACAAGTGTTGCGAATTAGCACTTGTGCTAAAAGGCTCAAACAATGCATCTGGTCTGTCCAATGTAATTGCTATGTCCATATCAAATAAACTCTAAATAATTAATAAATAATAACATCCTTTGCCTGAATCCTCCCTCTCTTCCAACCAGCCTGTCTCCCTCCTTCAAATACAGCCTCGGCCCCCCATCTGACCAAAGCTACATTCCCCCATCCCTCTCTGCCTCCCATCTCTTCCTCTCCCACACCCCATTTCTTTCTCGCCCCCCCCCCCCCCCCCCCCCCCCCCCCAGATCCAGCCGGCTCTGTAGAGTGACTGTCCCCGAGGAAATGGGTCATGCCCTGCTAAAGGTTAGAGCCTGTCACTCCCAGCCAGTGGGGTCAGCTGATCCCCACTGAACCCCCCCCCCCCCCACACACACACACACACACACACACACACACACACACACACACACACACACACACACACACACACACACACACACACACACACGCACACACACACACACACACACACACACACACGAGGCATCAACAGAAGCCCACCAGTCAGACATCTTATCCCTTCCATCTTCATCTTCGTTATGAAAGGAGGCTGCACTGGTTAGTGCTCGGAGTGCAACTCCCTGAGTTGTCCTTCGGAACCGGGGGCGGGAGAGTGTGGGGGTCAGGGTGCTCCCTCCCAGGGTGGCCACTCCCCAGGGTGCTCACTCCTCAGGGTTTGATCCCCGGTGCCCGCAGTCTAACCTGTAGGATCCGAGAGCCAGATGACCCCTGACCCCGGCCTACAGCAGGATGACCCGGGTATCAAACGCTCCCCTGTAGTCTGCCGTGGATCAAAGCGTCGGCGATACGACGGGTCGTGTTCCAGACGGGCGGAGTCGGGGTCGGAGCACCCAGAGAGACGGGCGGTCCGCTGTCCCGACGCTCTCACGGTCCAGGTGATGACTGTAACATCCCCCCATCACAACAGAGACGCAGGAAACCAAGAGCAGCCTGCCTCCGGGTGAACGCAGAGAGCATCAGCCAACGGCAGGCGACGGCGCTGGGAACGGCTCCATCAGGAGCGGGCGAGGACTCCCGACGTTTAACAGAACAAACCCCCCTGCTCCGTTACGGAGGAAACGCCGGAATTAATGTTGGACGAAACGCGCGCGCCGCTAGCCCTCGGACGTGGGGCAGATATAATGAAACCATTATTTGAGGCGGAAGTTTGGAGGGGATTACCGGAGAGAAGAGGGGGGGATCCATCAGACGAACACAGCAAATTACCTTCCAGATAGCACACGATATCAGGACATGAATCACCGTATAATTACACGGGTACAGTGAAAGAGCACAAGCAGATCCATATCCGGGCTGAACCAACGCTAATGGTTGCTTCTGTCAGAGGTCGTGGTGTGCGTGGACGCAGAAACGCCGCCATACTTTGATCTTATTGGTGACTTTTGTTGCGCTAGCTAACATCATTATCTTTTCTGCGCTTTGGCCAAAAGGGATCTTTTGTTATCCGAGGACCGCAGATTATTCTTTGTCCAGTCCTGTACTTTGTGTTCTTTGTGTACTTTCCTCTTCCTTTTAATTCGTCGTTGTCTTCGCTGGAAGTCACAGGGTGATGAAGCCGGCGTCATGATGATCCATGTGTGGTCCTTCTATAAACGCACTGGACAAACAACCCGATGGCCACTGCTAAAACTTTTACTACTTTCTTTGTTTGAGTAAGAATTTAGTTTTTAAAGATATGTAGGTGTGTGTATGTGTGTGTGCTTGTGAGTTTCTGTGTTTGTGCATGTGTGTTTTTGTATTTCCACACAAGTGTGTGTGTGTGTGTGTGTGTGTGTGTGTGTGTGTGTGTGTGTGTGTGTGTGTGTGTGTGTGTGTGTGTGTGTGTGTGTGTGTGTGTGTGTGTGCGTGTGTGTGTGTGTGTGTGTGCATTTATTATCTAGATGCATGACATCTCCTAGGAGTACATGCTTGTCCTATTATTGTTTATTTTTCAGTAGTCTACCGACGAAAATATAAATAAATAAGTCTGGGTTTGAACTCTCTTTAACCTGCCCAGTTTCTGCCTGCGCTCCATATTTGAAATCCATAACACAGGCCTATAATGGCCTTGGGATTATTTGATGAAAGACATTTGGTTGAGAGTTTGGTTTTCACACTGGGGTCTGAGAAGCCACTTCTACTGCTCATCCTCCCACTGCTGCTCTGCCTCAAATCACGTCCTTTGAACAATTCAGATCCGACTCGCTGGTCACAAACACACAACGACTTTCTGTTCCAGGCGCACACTTCAACGTCTTTTATTCAAAACATAGCCCTTGGCTTCACGGAGGTTTCTGCATCTACCGACAGATTGATGCATATTTCACAACAACGTTGTCCATGGGGGGATTTGAGAAGGTTCATGTGTGGATTTTTAAGATATTCCTCCCAAGGTTTGGATCCAGGGTTGTTGTTTTTAACGGAAAATGATCTCGAGCCAATCACAGATGAACCAGAAGAAAAATAAATCCATGTTGGACTTCAGTCAATCCCACACCAGGTCTAATCTGAGCACTGCGTGTTTCAACCCTTTTCTGGGCATCAAGTGTGGCTCGGATGCATTTTTTGGGGGGGGAGGGAGGGGTGTAGGGGGGTTAGCTAGATTAGCTTTAGTGACGCACTCCGAGGTAAACACTGTGCGCTGAGCGTGCTGGTGAACGCAACAAGAGCAGGAACGTAGCGCGGCTTGCTGCTCGAGATGCAGTCGGCCAACCAGGGCCATAGCTTGATCTGTGTCGAATTTAATTCCTTACACATTGCCCGTTAGCGCACAGTAGCTCCGCGCTCGAGTGTGGGCGGCGATGTGAATATGCTACCGCCTGCCGTTTATGTCCGTTGGTTTGCATCATTATTTGATCATTTCTCTTCACAATTCCCCAAACAAATGTATGCCGAATGATTCATTTTATTTTTCACTTAAACTGATGGTTGTGCGGTCGTTGGAACTATTCTACTGTAGCTCCTACATTCTGTGGGTAGTGTGGGTAGTGTGTTTAGTGTGTGCGTGTAATGTGTTTAGTGTGTGTGTGTGTGTGTGTGTGTGTGTTGTGTGTGTCGCGTGTAGCATGAGGCATGTAGCATTACTTATTCAAGTAGTTTACTAACTCAACCTGCTTCTTCGATTATTTTTGAGCATGAAAACATTTAGTATTTATTCAGCATTTCTCTCCCAAAAACCACTTTGCAACTGAGAACTTCGAAATTTCGCCTTAAAAAAATAAACAAAATGGTCAAAAAGAAAATGTTGAAATCTTAAAATAATGTACAGATATGTATCCAGATGTTCTTGCACTTTCTATAAAACATTGAAAAAAGAAAATACTTGATTATGATAGTTTTGTGCTCGTTTGATCGTAAAATCGAAATCGCGATGAAAATTTGATTAAGCGCCCAGCCCTAATGTTGAGGGCTAGTAAAACACTCATGTTGAGAATCAACTAGTAGAACGCACTCTCGAAACAACTAGTCAAACACTCTCATGTTAAGAAAGAACTAGTCAAACACTCTCATGTTAAGAAACAACTAGTCAAACACTCTCATGTTGAGACACAACTAGTCAAACACTCCCATGTTGAGACACAACTAGTCAAACACTCTCATGTTGAGACACAACTAGTCAAACACTCTCATGTTGAGACACAACTAGTCAAACACTCTCATGTTGAGACACAACTATTACAACACTCTCATGTTAAGAAACAACTAGTCAAACACTCTCATGTTGAGACACAACTAGTCAAACACTCTCATGTTGAGACACAACTAGTCAAACACTCTCATGTTGAGACACAACTAGTCAAACACTCTCATGTTGAGACACAACTAGTCAAACACTCTCATGTTAAGACACAACTAGTCAAACACTCTCATGTTAAGACACAACTGTTCAAACACTCTCATGTTGAGACACAACTAGTCAAACACTCTCATGTTGAGACACAACTAGTCAAACACTCCCATGTTGAGACACAACTAGTCAAACACTCTCATGTTAAGAAACAACTAGTCAAACACTCTCATGTTGAGACACAACTAGTACAACACTCTCACATGTGGAAACAACTAACCAAAGTGCTCCGTATGGGAACAGGCTTACCAAACAGTGGTACTCCAGCGCTGGGATTGAGACGGAGCCGTAGTTACTGTGGGGCTTGCAGTGTGTTTGCTTGATTTATTTCCGCTCACACCTGTCTGCCTGTCTTGTTTGAGGCAGGGTTCTCACCTGATGGGAGAGAGAGAGAGAGAGAGAGAGAGAGAGAGAGAGAGAGAGAGAAGGAGAAGGTGAGAGAGAGAAATGAGAGATGGAAGCAGATGGAGACAACAGCTGGCTCTCCTCAAATCTTTTCTTACTCTCCAATACCTTGTTAAGAGGTGTTGGATTGTGCAGGAGAAGTTTCTTTAACATGCCAAAGCATTGAGACACCGTGTTTCTTACTTCCACACTTTCCTCCACAATGGTTGTGCTTGGATATCTTCAGGACGAGAACGGTCGTGAGGATAGTGGATGTTTCGGTGTCCCGGCCCAACGGTTGTGGGTTTGAACACCCAATGTCAGAGCTCCATGAGCAAGACGCCCTGTCCCCTCCCTGCTCCATAATGACATGTACCTAAGATCCACTGAAGGACCGCAGGGTAAACAGTCAGGTACAGCCATCCGCTGATGCCATCCCCGTGATGAACGATCTTACAGCAGCCAGCGACAGCTCCCCGCTCAGTCCGACAACACTTTACAAGTTAATAGTGTCTCAAGAAATCAACAAACAACGACAAGACACAACAACATAGATAATTGAAAAGCCGCACCAGTGTTGATTATGAGAGGCCCAGTCCCTAGACGATGAGAAGCTGTCTTTTGTGAAATATTTAACATATTTACATAAAAAACGATTGAGTTTCCTATAATTCCACTATCAATCTGGAGACGTGATAGTTAAAACTGTTGTTAATATTTATCTCTGCATGTTTGTGAGTGCGTATAGGAGGGCTTGCGTGTTTGTGTATTTGTGTGTTTGTTTTTTTCTGTGTGTGTGTGCATGTCTGTGTGTGTGTGTGTGTGTGTGTGTGTGTGTGTGTGTGTGTGTGTGTGTGTGTGTGTGTGTGTGTGTGTGTGTGCTTGTCTGTGTGTGTGCATGTCTGTGTGTAGGCCAACATAATCATCTCTGAAGACTTCCTCCACAATTGCTAATCGATAACTGATCCAACCCGATCCATGAGTGGTTCAGCTCTGCTTCCCGTTCTCGCTCCGCCCGCAGCGTTCCGAGCGCTCCTCGCTCTGTTGTCTCGAGTCTCGCCATGCAAACCAAACGCTGGGAGGCGATTGGCTAATGACGGAGCCGCTCAGGTGCTGTGTGTGGGGTTTATGAGTAATGGAAAGCTTCCTAGACGCGAGCGAGACGAGAGCCCCTCACACGCCTCTCTCCTTCAAAGGCCCAGTGCTCCTCTATTTATACACCGTATGTTCGGGTCAGCGCCGACACAGAACGCCAGACAGACGCAGAAACAAAAGATGGCTGACGACGCGGCGTTCCGAGCTACGCGGTGCGGGGCTGGAGACGGCCCCCTTTTGAATTGATTGGCCTTTTATTTGGCTTCTTCTGCATCAAAAAGCGATGGTTGTCACTTCGACGCGAGCGCTTTGTACGCCGTTTGAACCCACGCTCGTTTTAACACGAAGTTAGCGAACGCTACGGCGACAAATACCAGGGATCAATCGCACACACGTCGCACACCGACCCCCGACTCGCACTCTCAGCGCCGCCTCAGAACTCTGGGGTGTCGCGCGTTCCAGACGCGCCAACGCCGCGAGGAATGAACGACGCCTCGCCTTACAGCACCGGTACCACAAAGAAGAACCCTGAAAAGGGACACCTTAATCACGTCCGCCCGGTCGCAGAAAACACACATTCCGGCTCACCGGAACATTTCTAAGCAGAAGAAACAAAGGAGTGAGCGAGGGCCCCGTGGCGGCTGGGAGACGGCGTGAGGCTGTTGGGCACACAGTTTATTACAGAGCGTCGCAGATGGAGCTCCAGGAACACGGCTATTTGACAGTATTTAATTGGAGACCGCGTTTCAAGACAGCGAGCGCTGCCTCTGGCTTCTTTCTAATTGCCGGCAGCAAAGCACTTAATGAAGCGCGCGGAGGAGAGAGTGTGTGCGTGGGGGGCGCGGTGGGGTGGTGGGCAGAGGAGGAGGCAGAGTGGCCAGGTTTCCACGGCAACTGGCGGCAGAAGCCCAGCAGCATTTCCATCTTGAGGTACTGCCGGCGTCGGTGGAGCAGTGTGTGTGTACCCCCCTCCCCCCCCCCCCCCCCCCCACACCTCCCCCTCTCCCCCCGTTGCGCCTCCTGCAGTTTGATAATGAATTTCTATACAGTAATGGAGACGCCGCAGACGCAGACTGCTGCCTTTGAAATATAGGCAGTGGGAAACCTGTAAGTGTGCACAGTGTGGGTGTGTGTGTGTGTGTGTGTGTGTGTGTGTGTGTGTGTGTGTGTGTGTGTGTGTGTGTGTGTGTGTGTGTGTGTGTGTGTCGGCCTGTGTATGTGTGTATGTGTGTCTGTGTGTTCATTTCTCCAGCAAGTATTGTTTTCAAATTATTATCCAAACAAATGAAGAGGAAGAGGAAATGGGACGGCGGTCGGCGGTGCGGAGGAGAGATGGTCCACTTTGGGGCCTTCTCTTCCTCTGCTGTTTCTGCGTTTAGCCCAAAGTGTTTTCATCGAAGGCAGCTTTGTGGTTTCCTCTTAGATATGCAACGTTCAGTAGCAGGTATAGGGGGGGTGGTTGTGTTGTCTGGCTCAAGGATACGGTTAGCTTGCGGTTGTTGGGTTCAGAAGCTAGAAGCTTTTGGCTAGCAGTCCAACGCGCAGACGACAGCGTTAGAAACCCAACCGCTTCAGAGATAACATTTAAAGAGTTCAAAGGACTTAACTCAAGGTAATGGCAAATGGTTTAACCTTTGAGATATGCTAAACATGAGCTGTACAAGCCAAACAAGCACTGAACTGAAAACAAGGCCATGGCAGGAATCCACAAGGACCAATTACAAGGCCGATACAGGTGAGGTGACGTTTGATCGGTAGAGCTCACTGAGGACACCTGTAGGGCTGGAGGGGCCGAACACGGCAGCCTAGTCTGAGATTGTCACCAAAAGCCTGGTGAAAACTGGCCGTTTCACACAGGCTGAATACAGACTTGGTTTATATATACATATATAAATAGATGTACCTATTTACACATATATATTTAAGCAATATCACACTCGAGGTGGCATGGTTGTCAATATGTCGCTCTGTATCAGCGCTGCTATGATTCGGACACAGGTACGAGGCAAGAGGCCGAGCGCCGGAGGCAATCACAGCAGCGCTGATATAGAGACAACAATGCGACCTCGAGTGTGATATTGCTTTTATACAACAGTCATACCAGTAAAATGTACTGTTAACAATAATAATCGACAATAGATTGTGATTTGTTTTGTTTATTTAATCATATAAACGAATGAAATTGCTTCCGCCAACAAAAATAGATCCCCACTGAGCGAATTGTTACCAAGCAACACATAAAGAAAACACCCAACAGTTCACGTCAGTTAAAGTAAGTTGGTCATGAGTGATGTTGGACGCTCATATCAGCGCTCCTGCAGAACTCATGGAATGTCTCTTGTCCAATCAAATGACACGCACCGTTGTATAAATATATATCTATACATAAACACATATACATATTGATACATACACATATATATAGATATACACATATACATATTGATGTATGCATATACATCTATATATGCATACACATTACAAGAAACCACCTGACAGACACTCTCATCTGAGGTTATAAGGCATGCTCCAGAGATGAGGATGTTAACAACCTGGTGTCAGACTAGTTGTGTTAATAACCTGGTGTCAGACGAGTTGTGTTAATAACCTGGTGTCAGACTAGTTGTGTTAACAACATGGTGTCAGACTAGTTGTGTTAATAACCTGGTGTCAGACTAGTTGTGTTAATAACCTGGTGTCAGACTAGTTGTGTTAATAACCTGGTGTCAGACTAGTTGTGTTAATAACCTGGTGTCAGACTAGTTGTGTTAATAACCTGGTGTCAGACTAGTTGTGTTAATAACCTGGTGTCAGACTAGTTGTGTTAATAACCTGGTGTCAGACTAGTTGTGTTAATAACCTGGTGTCAGACTAGTTGTGTTAATAACCTGGTGTCAGACTAGTTGTGTTAATAACCTGGTGTCAGACTAGTTGTGTTAATAACCTGGTGTCAGACTAGTTGTATTAATAACCTGGTGTCAGACTAGTTGTGTTAATAACCTGGTGTCAGACTAGTTGTATTAATAACCTGGTGTCAGACTAGTTGTGTTAATAACCTGGTGTCAGACTAGTTGTATTAATAACCTGGTGTCAGACTAGTTGTGTTAATAACCTGGTGTCAGACTAGTTGTGTTAACAACCTGGTGTCAGACTAGTTGTGTTAATAACCTGGTGTCAGACTAGTTGTGTTAATAACCTGGTGTCAGACTAGTTGTGTTAATAACCTGGTGTCAGACTAGTTGTGTTAATAACCTGGTGTCAGACTAGTTGTGTTAATAACCTGGTGTCAGACTAGTTGTGTTAATAACCTGGTGTCAGACTAGTTGTATTAATAACCTGGTGTCAGACTAGTTGTGTTAATAACCTGGTGTCAGACTAGTTGTGTTAATAACCTGGTGTCAGACTAGTTGTGTTAATAACCTGGTGTCAGACTAGTTGTATTAATAACCCTGTGTGCGACTCGTTAATAAAACATGAACGCAGCGGTCTGCGCTGCGACCGGCGTCGGCGCCTTCAGCTGTTAACCCGCGATCGTCTTAATGACGTCATAAACCAACGCCTGTGATGAACAGCCCGACGCTGACCTGGAGTCAGCCAACAGAACACAGCACCCCATCAGCACCACCCACACTACTGCAACACCCCCATCAGCACCACCCACACTACTGCAACACCCCCATCAGCACCACCCACACTACTGCAACACCCCCATCAGCACCACCCACACTACTGCAACACCCCCATCAGCACCACCCCCACCCACACTACTGCAACACCCCCATCAGCACCACCCACACTACTGCAACACCCCCATCAGCACCACCCACACTACTGCAACACCCCCATCAGCACCACCCACACTACTGCAACACCCCCATCAGCACCACCCCCACCCACACTACTGCAACACCCCCATCAGCACCACCCACACTACTGCAACACCCCCATCAGCACCACCCACACTACTGCAACACCCCCATCAGCACCACCCACACTACTGCAACACCCCCATCAGCACCACCCACACTACTGCAACACCCCCATCAGCACCACCCACACTACTGCAACACCCCCATCAGCACCACCCACACTACTGCAACACCCCCATCAGCACCACCCACACTACTGCAACACCCCCATCAGCACCACCCCCACCCACACTACTGCAACACCCCCATCAGCACCACCCACACTACTGCAACACCCCCATCAGCACCACCCACACTACTGCAACACCCCCATCAGCACCACCCACACTACTGCAACACCCCCATCAGCACCACCCACACTACTGCAACACCCCCATCAGCACCACCCACACTACTGCAACACCCCCATCAGCACCACCCACACTACTGCAACACCCCCATCAGCACCACCCACACTACTGCAACACCCCCATCAGCACCACCCACACTACTGCAACACCCCCATCAGCACCACCCCCACCCACACTACTGCAACACCCCCATCAGCACCACCCACACTACTGCAACACCCCCATCAGCACCACCCCCACCCACACTACTGCAACACCCCCATCAGCACCACCCCCACCCACACTACTGCAACACCCCCATCAGCACCACCCACACTACTGCAACACCCCCATCAGCACCACCCCCACTACTGCAACACCCCCATCAGCACCACCCACACTACTGCAACACCCCCATCAGCACCACCCACACTACTGCAACACCCCCATCAGCCCCACCCACACTACTGCAACACCCCATCAGCACCACCCACACTACTGCAACACCCCCATCAGCACCACCCACACTACTGCAACACCCCCATCAGCACCACCCCCACTACTGCAACACCCCCATCAGCACCACCCCCACCCACACTACTGCAACACCCCCATCAGCACCACCCACACTACTGCAACACCCCCATCAGCACCACCCACACTACTGCAACACCCCCATCAGCACCACCCCCACCCACACTACTGCAACACCCCATCAGCACCACCCCCACTACTGCAACACCCCCATCAGCACCACCCACACTACTGCAACACCCCCATCAGCACCACCCCCACCCACACTACTGCAACACCCCCATCAGCCCCACCCACACTACTGCAACACCCCATCAGCCCCACCCACACTACTGCAACACCCCCATCAGCACCACCCACACTACTGCAACACCCCATCAGCACCACCCACACTACTGCAACACCCCCATCAGCACCACCCCCACCCACACTACTGCAACAACGCCCCCGCCACCCCCACCCCCCCGCATTACAACAACAACATCTCCAGCCCCACAACAACAACACTACCTCCACCCCCCGGCCGCTACACCACCACCTCCACCACCCGCCTGCACAGTAGAATGATGGGTCCATCCGCTCACCAGATATCTATCACGTTATTGATTCAATTTGATGTCTTTTTCAATTCATCATCTCCCCCCGGTCTCAACTTTATTGTGTTGTCAATTACGGGGGGGTGTGGGGGCTGGGCGCCACTCCTCTAAATGGCTTCCCTGTGTAGCGGGGGGGAGCACCACCATGAGTCAAACACAAGATAATAACCATAATACCAGGACAGCACATCCCTCACCGCGCAGAAATACGGTCCTGAGCACAAAGTAGACACATTCACAATTGATCGATTGTCGGCGGGTTGCATTGCATTTCTTAAATACCCCCCCCCCCCCCCCCCCCCCCCCGTTCCCTGTCCTTACAGTAACAGTTTAGAAAAGCTTATTGAAAAGTTCTGTCGTGGAATCTTCAAAGGGTTCAGCCTTTGGAATCTCTCGGAATCTCCGTCTCATGGAATCCTCACACAAGAAGAGATTCCGTTGGAGATGGAAGCCACGTCCCAGCCCCGCGAAGCCAAACTAAAATACCTCCCAAGGTGGCGAGAGAAGCAGAAAACTAAGTGCAGACGCCTTACCTTTTGCTAACATCTAATCCAGTGGTAGAATAACCATTGGGAACTAATGGATTTTTCTTTTATCTTTTTATTATTTTTTACCCTTCTGTAATTAGCACGTTTCACAAAGGGTATCAAAGAGAACGGTAACGCTGTGCTAGGCCTAGCTTCCATAATTGCGATACTTTTCTTACATTCGGTAAACCCCGTACCTATTCTTACATTTAATTGGCGACGTGGCGATCTCCGTTGTGTTACGTGCCATTATGAACGCTCCCCTGGAGCTCTGCTGATATTCACACCTCACCCCGAGTAGTTCCTCTCCCGACACTCTCGGTCTATCGCACCGCCACCCATTAATGTCGTGAGACAACGTTCTTTGAAAGAAACGGAGGAAGAGAGGAAATAAGCATTTGATCCACTCGGGTAAATGAATAGCTTTGACGTTACACATACATGCCAGAGTAGCTCTTCAGGAGGCAGGACCGCAGCGATGTACGATGTCCTTCGGGGATAATAAGTGGGATCCGCTTGTTGTTTTTATGCTCCATAATGTTGCTCATTGTTTGTTTGCCCTCTCCACAAGTTGTTATGGCAACAGATATAGTAGCAAGACGTGTCTGAGATGTCATTTGGAAATCCACACTGTAATTCTGCTTTTGTCAATGCTGCAGATGACTATATAGGCTGGATTAAACACGTGGTGTAATTCAGTCCAATACGTTCTGGAGAAACGGGCGGCAGAGAGACAGAATGATAGGCGTACAGACCGACAGGCATGCATACAGGCACACAGACGGACAGGCATGCATACAGACAGACAGGCATGCATACAGACATACAGACAAACAGAGGGATGGACTGACAGAGGGATGGACATACATGAAGAGAAACCGACGGACAGACTGGCAGACAGACAGGCAGACAAAGGGACGGACAGACAGACAGAGGGACGGACAGACAGACAGAGGGACGGCAGACAGACAGACAGAGGGACGGCAGACAGACAGACAGAGGGACGGACGGAGAGACGGAGAGAGGAACGGACCGACTGACAGACGGACAGACGGACACACGGGTGGACCCCGTGTGTTAAATCCCATCGCCATGGTCCTCATCACGCTGAGTCTTAGGGACGTCGGGCCTCCAGGCGCCGTAAGCAAAACAAGCAACATGGAATTAGTCACTCCGGGAGAACAAAACGGCGGCCTGGTGAATCATACCCCACACACGCTCTCCGGCAGCGGCCGGCCGGTCGCTCGCCCCTATCTCGGCGTGGCAGGAAGTGGAACTTTATAGTCGGGATGGCGGCTTATCGGCCCGGGGGCGCGACCGGCGCTATCAGCTGCTACCTGCCGCGATCTGCCCTTCTGTCTGAGCGCGAGGCGGCGGAGCTCGTTGCCCTTTCCTCATTTTTCTTCTGCACTAAAGACACACGGCGTTAAACCACGTCGGCGCCCGGACACGCTCTCCGCTGTCGCTGGAGGGGCACAGAGAGCTATGACTCTCTCTCTCTGTCTCTCTCTATGTCTCTCTGTCTCTCTATGTCTCTCTCTCTCTCTCTCTCTCCATCTATGTCTCTCTGTCTCTCTCTCTCTCTCTCTCTGTCTCTCTATGTCTCTCTATGTCTCTCTCTCTCTGTCTCTCTATGTCTCTCTCTCTCTCTCCATCTATGTCTCTCTCTCTTTATGTCTCTCTCTCCCTCCCTCTATGTCTCTCTATCTATCTCTGTCTCTCTCTCTTTATGTCTCTCTCTCCCTCTATGTCTCTCTGTCTCTCTCTCTTTATGTCTCTCTTTCTCTCTGTCTATCTCTGTCTCTCTCTCTGTCTCTCTCTCTTTATTTCTCTCCCTCTATGTCTCTCTGTCTCTCTCTCTCTCTCTGTCTATCTCTGTCTCTCTCTCTGTCTCTGTCTCTCTCTCTTTATGTCTCTCTCTCTCTCTCTCTCTCTCTCTCTGTCTCTCTCTCACTCTATGTCTCTCTTTATGTCTCTCTCTCTCTCTCTATGTCTCTCTGTCTATCTCTGTCTCTCTCTGTCTCTCTCTTTATGTCTCTCTCTCCCTCTGTTTCCCTCTCTTTAGGTGTGTCTCTCTCTCTGTCTCTCTCTCCCTATATGTCTGTCTGTCAATCTCTGTCACTCTCTCTTTATGTTTGTCTCCCTGTCTCTGTCTATCTCTCTCACAATCTCTCTATGTCTCTCTCTCTCCCTCTCTTTAGGTGTGTCTCTCTCACTGTCTCTCTCTCCCTCTAGGTCTGTCTATCAATCTCTGTCTCTCTCTTTATGTTTGTCTCCCTGTCTCTGTCTATCTCTCTCCGATCTCTCTGTCTCTCTCTCTCTCTCCCTCTCTCTCTCTCAGTCTCTGTTCTCTCTCTCTCTCTCTCTCTCTCTCTCCATACCCTCAGGGGAGCGAGTGAGTTGAGGGATCTCAGTCTGTGGACGGGGAGGGGAGGATTAGGGGAGGATGAGGAGGGGAGGAGGATGAAGAGGAAAGGAGGATGAGGAGTGGACAAGGGGTTCCAGGAGGGGAGGATGAGGATGGGGATGAAGGTGGAGGGCAGGAGGATGAAGAGGGGACGAGGGAGTCCAGCTGCCTGGCCGTGGCCTCCTCCGGTCTCATGGTGGGCGTCTGGTTCTGCGCCAACAGACCAGACCGGCTGTCCGGGAAACCTTGAAGACGCTGAAGACATGGCCGCAGGCACGGCCACGAGCCCCCGCCGGCTTTGTGTCCGCCATTCATGTGTCAGAAAAAGTTTTTTTTTCTTTCTTCCACTCTCCACAATAAGATGTTCATCCTGGTGAGGCCTGCTGTGATGCAGGGTCGCCACGGCGATGGCTCCTCTCCTGAGATACGGACTCAGCCCCTCCCATTGGTCCATTGTCCTCAGGGTCCGTCGCCCACGACGACCGCAGGCCATCCGCGGCATGATGCTGCCCTTGTCATGCTAGGCAACAGCCATGTGTGTGTGTGTGTGTGTGTGTGTGTGTGTGTGTGTGTGAGTGTGTGTGTGTGTGCTATGCGTGTGCTATGCGTGTGCTTATGCATGTGCTAGTTTGTGTGTGTATGTGTGTGTGTGTGTGCGAGTGTGTGCGTGCGTACGTGTGTACTATGTGTGCGTGCGTGCTGTGTATGTCTGTGTGTGTACGCGCTATGTGTGTGTGCATGCTACATGTGTGTGTGTGTGTGTACGCGCTATGTGTGCGTGCGTGTGTGTGTACTTTGTGTGTAGGAGCTATGTGTGTGTGCGTGCGTACGTGTGTATACTATGTGTGTGCATAACGCGGGCTTCGTTTGAAGCACCAAACGGCATCAGTCCATCACACGCGTGAGGAGGATTAACCCTCGCAGAGCGGCAGCGTCGGACGTGATTAAAGAGAGCAGATCAAACGCCTGGGGGGGGGGGGGGGGGGTGGGGGGGGATAACATCAGGCTCTCGCTCGAACCCCACCCCCCCTCGATGGAGGCACGATGCAGGTGATGGAGCGCAGGTAGCACACGCAGCGACGGAACCACAACGCCCTCTCGCTCTGAACGCCACGGAAACACCAACCGCTGATGGATGAAGGCCGTAGATATATACTGACTAGATACAGCCTCATAGATATATACTGACTAGATACAGCCTCATAGATATATACTGACTAGATACAGCCTCATAGATATATACTGACTAGATACAGCCTCATAGATATATACTGACTAGATACAGCCTCATAGATATATACCGACTAGATACAGCCTCATAGATATATACTGACTAGATACAGCCTCATAGATATATACTGACTAGATACAGCCTCATAGATATATACCGACTAGATACAGCCTCATAGATATATACTGACTAGATACAGCCTCATAGATATATACTGACTAGATACAGCCTCATAGATATATACCGACTAGATACAGCCTCATAGATATATACTGACTAGATACAGCCTCATAGATATATACTGACTAGATACTAGATACAGCCTCATAGATATATACCGACTAGATACAGCCTCATAGATATATACTGACTAGATACAGCCTCATAGATATATGCTGAATAATAATACATTTAATTTGTAGGGCACTTTACATTCAGAAATCTCAAAGTGCTACAGAGTTCAAGAGAGAGGAAAAAAAACAAAACTGGTTGTTTAAACATATAATGCAGGGAGGGGGTTCCATAGTCTGGGGGCCTTCAGGTGGTCAGGGGGGGGGGTTCCATAGTCTGGGGGCCTTCAGGTGGTCAGGGAGGGCGTTCCATAGTCTGGGGGCCTTCAGGTGGTCAGGGAGGGCGTTCCATAGTCTGGGGGCCTTCAGGTGGTCAGGGGGGGGGGTTCCATAGTCTGGGGGCCTTCAGGTGGTCAGGGAGGGCGTTCCATAGTCTGGGGGCAGCAGCGGAGAAAGCCCGATCGCCCACGGTGCGGAGCTTGGTCCTGGGTGGTCTGAGGGTGTGTGCTGATGCAGAGCGAAGGGTGTGGAGGTGGTCTGGGGGTTGAGGAGCTCCTGGAGGTAGGGGGGGGGGGGGGGGGTGGGGGGGGGGGTCCATGGATGCACTGGTGGGTGAGGAGGGAGACCTTGAATTCAGTTCTGAATGTGACAGGGAGCCAGTGAAGGGATTGGAGGATGGGGGTGATGTGTTCATATTTGCGTACCCTCATCAGGATCCTGGCAGCGCTGTTTTGTGTGTGCTGGAGCTTCTGGATGCTCTTGCCAGAGACCCCGATGAGGAGTGCATTGCAGTAATCCGACCTGGAGGAGACAAAGGCGTGGACGAGCCTCTCTGCATCTGCCAGGGTGAGTGTAGGCCGGAGTTTGGCAATGTTATTGAGGTGGTAGAATGCGGTCTTGCGGAGGTGATTGATGTGGGTGTCATAATTAAGTTGCTGGTCCATTTTTAACACCCAGGTTGGTGACAGATGTGGGGGGATGTTTTGGCCAGAGAAAGTGATGCTGGTGATGTGGGAGGAGCGGAGCTGATGTGTTGTGCTGATGAGGATGGCTTCTGCCTTAGAGCTGTTTAATTGAAGAAAGTTGAGCTTCATTCACACCTCTATCTCCTCCAGGCAGGTGGTCACTGTGGATGTTGGCAGGGGGCAAGAAGGAGTGGGGGTGGTTCTGAGGTACAGCTGTGTGTCATCAGCATAGCAATGGTAAGATAACCCATGCCTGCTGATGACGCTGCCCAGGGGGAGCATGTAGAGGGAGAAAAGGGTGGGGCCCAACACCGAGCCCTGGGGGACACCACAGGTGACACTGTGGGTGTGTGATTTTGCTTGCCCAGGGCGACGTGCTCGGTTCTGCCAGTGAGGTAAGAGGTGTACCAGTTGTGTGCATTTCTGTGAGTCCAATGGTGTATTGCAGGCGGTGGAGGAGGATATTGTGGACGACTGTGTCAAAATCAGCTGTTAAATCCAAGAGGATGAGAAGTGATGGGGAACCGGTGTCTGCTGCCATCAGCAGGTCGTTGGTGACCCTGAACAAAGCTGTTTCTGTACTAGGGCAGGGCAGAAACCAGACTGAAATTTCTCAACAGATTCTTTTGTATGAGGTGATCCTGAAGTTGTGCTGCAACTGTTTTCTCCAGAGCCTTTGACAGGAACGGAAGATTGGAGATGGGCCTGTAGTTGGAGAGAACTTCTGGATCCAGGGTGGGTTTTTTCAATAGTGGTCTGATGACAGCGGTTTTTAATGCAGGTGGGATATGGCCGGCCAGGAGGGAGTGGTTAATGATCTTGGTGATGAGAGGAGAGATGGCGGAGATGTTGGTCTCCAGCGGGGCTGAAGGGAAGGGCTCCAGTGCACAGGTGGACGGCTTCCATTTTCTGAAGACGGCCTCCACCTCTTCCTGTGTGACGTTGGAGGAGGAGCTGAGGGGCTGGACAGTCTCAGACAGTGGGTCGACAGTTTGGTGGGTGAGACAGCAGTGGTGGAGAGGTGTGAGCGGATGTTATTAACCTTTTGTTTAAAAAAGGTAATGTGCATGTTGCACCTCTCCTCGGTGGCCTCAGAGTGGCAGGGTGAAGGGGGTTTGAGAAGGTGGTCAATTGTTGAGAATTTGGAGTTACCGGGGCTGTTATTTATGATGGGGGATAGGGCTGGGCGATATGGACAAAATCTTATATCACGATATGAGTAATTTTATATCACGATATGGATATATATCACGATATGGTATTTTTAAAATAATAAATGGCTTAAAATAACCATGCTTCACATTTGATCAGTTTTTTCTTTTCTTTTGAACTTGAATTTCCATGCTTACAAAGGAGTTAGTAGCGAACAATCTGTCATTAACTGCGCCATGATTCCTGCCTTCCTCACCTCAAATTACGTGCAGGTTACCTGAAAGCACATTGGCTGGTGAAGTTTCTTCTTCTGGGAATAGTTAAATGTCTTACAGCTAAGCACTCTGCTGCAGGGCCCCGTTGTGGCGCAACTGCAGTTAACTGCAGTTCCATCCACCACCATTTTTTATTTTCTCTCTCTCGGTATAAACGATATGGCCAAATCTCTCCCGGTAGACACTTTCATATCGTCCACGGTATGATATTGTCATATCGCCCAGCCCTAATGGGGGAATATAACCTGGCCCCGCATCCCCCAGAGCTTCTGCATATGCCCTCTTGTGCTCTCTGTATGCCTGTTTGTGAACAGTCAGTCCAGGGGCCTTGATCCGCCGCTCAAGGACACGCCCAGCCGCCTTCATCTTACGCTGCTCGACGGTGTACCAGGGTGCTGAGCGCGAAAAAAGGAGACTGACCTGGTTGTTAAGGGGGCGTGGAGGTCCAGGAGACTGCTCATGGACTGGTTGGGAAAATCCACTGAGTCAGTAACAGAGAGGCAGTCATCAGAGCCAGAGGAGAGAGGTTGGAGATCCAGGGCCAGGGCATTCGTGTCAATATTTTTTATGTTTCTGAAGTGGATCTGTCGCTTTGGTTTGGTGTGGGGGGAAGGGAAGGCCAGCTCCAGACTAGATATCCCTTCATAGATATACACTGACTAGATATCACCTCATAGGGCATTTTTACACTGCCAAGCCGGTTCGGTCATGGCTTGGCACGCCCGGCAATTTCACTGCCTTGCCTGTGTAAAACCGAGGGGGTAAAATCCCCCGTCGTCACGGAGCCGGTTGTCTTGGTTCACCGGAGAAGGCGGGGCTACGCACAGAGAGAAGATCTTTATAGAATCATTTGCATGCTACGAAAGTTTTTATAAGAGACCCGCATGCAAGAATGAGTATACATTTGAGTGTAGGCTACAAAAGCGATTAACTATTTACAAGTGCAAAAACGCGAACATAGTCTTTATTTTGCTGACCACTTGTTTTCTATCCAGAGGATAAAAAAACGTCTTTCTCGTAGATCGCACCATCTTTCCCCGTGATCATTTAATGCGCCCGCGTCACCTTCTCTCACATGATCAGCAGCTCGCGGATTTCACTGCCTCTCCAGTTAGAACTATTCATGTTGATACAGCTGCATTGTCTCTGTTGTAGCGACAACGCAGCAATACTTCTACCCAAGCACCGCCCCTGGAACCGCAGAGCTGTCTAATCGTATTGACATCAGAATGAAACCGCCAATGTGTGTAGCGTCCGGAGGGTAAATTGGGGTGCTAACTCAAGCCGGGAATTTACCTTGGTCAGTGTAAACGCACGGACCACGACGGGAAAATGGCGTGCATAAGACGGGCATATTTGGCAGTGTTGTGAAAAATGTCTTAGATACCATCTCATAGATATATACTGACTAGACACCACCTCATAGATATATACTGACTAGATACCACCTCATAGATATATACTGACTAGATATCACCTCATAGATATATAAGCAATCTTCAAGCAGATTGGTTTATGACATACGTCAAACGTGTGTTTGTGGTAATGATATTACAAATATATGTATGCACTTTTGATTTGCTTTTACTTTCATTGCCACCACCACAAGTCTGCCAGGTGCAGAGGCTGCGTCATGTGTGTGGAAGCCTGAACACACAGGCCACACGCAACGCAATGTTTGGGTTTCTGAGGAGACCCCCGACGAGCAAAGGAGACGCATAAAGAACAGAAGAATAAAAGTACGAGCAAGAGCGAGAATTCAAACTTTCTCCAGGCTGGTGTGTCAAATTCCTGTAAGTCGGTAAACAGTGGGGATAGATTCTATTGAACGCTGTCTGCAGCAGCCATCTCACCTCCCACAGCAACAACGACAACAACCAGTAGGAACACAAGAGGAGCGCTGACTAATCCCAGCCTGAATCCTCCGCAGCGCCCCTCCCCCTCCCCTCCCTCCTCCTCCCCTCCTCCTCCCCCCTCCTCCTCCTCCTCCCCCCCCCTCCTCCCTCCCCCTCCACCATCCCCCCCCCCTCCTCCTCCTCCCTCCTCCTCCTCCTCCATCCCTCCCCCCTCCTCCTCCTCTCCCCCCCCTCCTCCTCCCCCCCCCTCCTCCTCCTCCCTCCCCGCCCCCCCCCTCCTCCCCCCCCTCCTCCTCCATCCCTCCCCCCTCCTCCTCCCCCCCTCCTCCTCCTCCCCCCCCTCCACCATCCCCCCCCTCCTCCTCCCTCCCCCCCCTCTTCCTCCTCCTCCTCCCCCCCTCCTCCCCCTCCTCCTCCTCCTCCCCCCTCCTCCTCCTCCTCCTCCCCCTCCTCCTCCTCCTCCTCCTCCCCCTCCTCCTCCTCCTCCTCCTCCTCCTCCCCCCTCCTCCTCCTCCCCCCCCTCCCCCACCAGGAGCTCAGGACCCAGCCCCCAGTGATGCTGTCGGGCTGATTTAGGAGGAGCGGGCTGCTGTCCTGCACGGCCCACTGCGGCGCAGGGTGCTGCTGGTTTAACGGCCGGGCGGTCCTTCCTGGGGATCAGGAGTGTGTGTGTGTGGGGGGGGGGGGGGGATATGTGTGTGTGTGTGTGGGGGTGGGGGGGGGGATGTGATCAGGGCGACAGGACTCTCCAAGCAGAGCCGCAGCAAACGGCTTCCAGAGCAATGATGCGGCTTTAAGAAGCAGAGGAGATCTGATCTCTGCTGCCTTCTGTCTGTCGCCGTGCACTGGGCCAGGGGGAGGGCGGGGGGCTGGCTCAGCTAAGGGGTGGAGTTAAGTGTGAAGTTTAGAGGAGGGTTAAGGGATAGGGTTAAGTTAAGAGGTAGAGATAAGGGTAGGGCTACTGGATAGGATCGAACTAAGGCATAGAGTTAAGGGGGAATTGTAAAGGATGGTTAAGGGATAGGGTTAAGCTTAGTGGTAGAGTTAAAGGTGGGGCTTAGGGTAGGGTTTAGGGATAGGATTAACGGGTAGCTAACGGCTAGCGTTAAGGGTGGAGCCGAGAGGTAGGGTTAAGGGACGGGTTTAGGGTTAAGGGGAAGCTTATGGTTGGGTTAAGGGATGGGATTAAGCTAACAGGTAGTGTTAAGGGTGAAGACTAGGTCGGGTTCAGGGATATGGTTACGCTGAGGGCGTTAAACATGTGTAAGGGATTAAGTGGTACGGTTCAACTAGGCTGCATTCCAAAAATATCAGAAGCAGGGAAGCCTCAACCTGAAGCCTCAGCCAGCGAAGGCAGAGAAAAGGACTCCTCTGTACAGTATAATACTAGACTATCAACCACGGCCGCCTCCCACTGGGGCCGCGGATGTGAAACACATGTCTTTACCGACACCTCCCTGACGAGGAGGGCGAGGGCGCGCCCGACGGTAAAGAGGAGCAGCTGCAGTGTGTGGCGCGCAGTAGGCCTTCAGACGGCCGACGCGCTGACCTTGTAGGCCCCGCGGCCGGCCAGCAACAGGACAATCACCACCCCCCCCCCCACAGCCCCCCAAAACAAATAACAGACCACCGCCAGGAGGCGATGTGTGGGTCTGCAGGAAGCCCGGAAAGCCGGCTCATCCTGGGGGGGCAGAGAGATGGAGATGAACCCCCCCCACCCCCCCAACATGTCCAGAGGAAATTCAAATAGGAAGATGGTGCTGGAAGTGAAGGGACAGCAGAACACATCATAGCCGTACTGGAAGCCTCTTCACTGGGAGAGACGCACCAAAGCCTCTGTGACGA
Source organism: Gadus macrocephalus (assembly GCF_031168955.1). Lineage (NCBI taxonomy): Eukaryota > Metazoa > Chordata > Actinopteri > Gadiformes > Gadidae > Gadus > Gadus macrocephalus. The sequence continues at coordinate 27,074,940 of NC_082388.1, forward strand.
TCGTCTTTCTTTGTTTTTTGCCAGTTTCAGCTAGCATGCTTCCATGCTATGTTACCATGTTTGCATGCTAAGTGGAACGGCGGCAGGGTTTAGCGCATCACAGAGAGGCTGAGGTTGGAACATCTAGGACAGAGCAGAGTCTGCGTTCATCTCCATGACCTCCTATGGACAGCTCTGAGACGATCTACACACGACAAACAGAAACGCATTCAAAAGCGGTCTGTGAAATGGCATAATTGCATTGATCTTTTTGTGAGTTTTATATTCCTTCTTACCGACATGTGTACAGAAGAGGGATATTTAGTGTCACATGAAATTATGGCTCTGGATATCTATGTGTATCTATATCTATAGCTAAATATGGGATACATCCATCTATATTGACCTGTATTGTTTAAGATATCTCCATTAGCAATCTAACCATTGCTGCATTTAGGATTGATCAACCGCTTCTATATAAATCATTACAGCTGCATAAAAGCAGCTTCATGTTTTGGGTTGGATCAATCTAATGCGTCCCTGGCTTTACATTGTCGATGCATCTTAGTTGTGCTCTATCTTCAGTAAGAATAGCTCATGTTTATTAGCCTCCGTTAGCACATGCTTGTTGAAGGCTAGCAGGGAGAGGCTAGCTGTTCACACGAGGTAGGCTGTGATATCTCTGATGTCTGTGTTGCTCTGACTCCCTGCCACACACCAGCAACAAGATGGCTCCCAGATCGGTTTAAACGTCGCCAACAGCGACACGGAGCGAGTTAGACGCTTTGACACAATTCTGACTTCCTCGCCTGTGAGAAACACAAACCTAACACACAACGCACAGCACACAAAACAATACACACTACACACAACGCACAACACACAAAACAATACACACTACACACAACGCACAACACACAATGCAAAACAAGTTGTTGATTGTTGCTTAACAGCTCTCACACTTGTGAGGCTAAAAATACACTGATTCCAGACAACCGCAGACAAGATACCAGACAACCAATCGGGAAGCCCCGGTGACAGTTTTGGTTGACGAATCAGAAGGCTCCATTCTGGCAGTGTACATCATCATCCTCAGCCCACGGACTTCCAGACGTGTAATCTGGCCACAAAGGGAGCGACCCAGGCTGCTACCCTGAGACAACACTGGAGGAAGATATAGGTCATGCTGTGTCTTTCTTCGGCCTCCTGCAGAGCGGCAGGGACAGTTAAAAGCGGCAGGGACAACAACACTCTCTCCCCTTCCCTCGGCCTACGCGAGGAGGAGGGAAGAGAAGAAGATGTCGTTGTCTTTGTGCACTAAGTGCTGCATTAGAGGAACTGGGCCTCGCTGCTTCTTGTTGTTCCCCAGCAGACAGCAGTGGTTGCTTGCAGCGGAGGCAGAA
>NC_082388.1:27076421-27105178 GCF_031168955.1 Gadus macrocephalus
TATTTAATGGAACTATATATTACTCTTTTATTTATTTTTTTACTTTTTCACTAAAAAGTTCAACCAACTGAACCTGGTTCCAGAAGCTTCAGTTCTCTGAAACAGAAGCCCCCTCCCTCCACACGCGGGTTGATTACTGAGCTCTCTGTCGGCAGCGTGCGTCTGGAATCCGTTGGACACCCGTCCTCTGATGCATCCTTCTCTCCTTCCCTTCTCCCCTGGCACCCTAAGGCTCCCTCTCCGAGGATGTTTCACCGAATCATTCCTGCGCAGCAGACACACCAGTGATCGAACGGAATCAAAGTGTCTCAAATCAATTTTCAAGCTTTTCCCTCTTTGCCGTAAACCTAGGCGTTGCCGGTTCCCGTGCGGGTTCCTCTCCTCGCCTCGGAGCACCTCAACGCCGCGCGGGGAGACTCCACGGATGCACACGCCATCCCACAGGAAACTAACTCCCACGCCCAAATATGTGCATCAATCCAAGGAAGTGACATCGCCACGGCGAGGGGAGAGCAGGCAGCTCCTTTGCATATATATATATATATATATATTGCGAATATGTTTGCAAATTGAAAATAGCCAGACTGCTTGTCCTCGTGTGGTCAGGAATAGACGAGGCCGGGGTCCAGGTGAGGACAGAAAGGCTTTTCTTCCTGCGGTTTAAGGAAGTGGAAATCGGGGCCCCGGGGACGACTGGCACCAATAACAGCTGAGAGGTCAAGGTGGAGGAGGAGAGAACTTCCTGAGAGTTTAGAGTTTCAAATCTGATCCAACCGCTGCCCTGCCAAACTCAGCTCGCCAGGGGAACGCCTGACGCCACACGTACCACGTGTTGCTATTGTAGAGGATATCGGTAGTATTGTAGGGTACCGGAGTGTGGTGCAGGCTCCGTGATGAAGGATTACTATGGTTTAGCAGGCCGACGCCCTCGCCCTGTTCACTTTGTTTGGACAGGGGGACATATTGCAACAGTAAATCAACAGAATCCTAATCACTTTAATTATAATTAATAATCACAACCGAAAAATAAACGATCAAAAAATTCCCATTAAGTCGGTCCAAAAAATGTCATCCAAGATTATTATCCACATTTTACTTAATGGGCTTGGCCATTAATATATCCTCAGACAATGCGCGGCAGCATTTTAGTTCTGAAATGACAGATGGCTTATTTGCCTTAGTTCCAACTCCATTATTCCTAACGTGCTGTTTATTAATCCTCTCTCGTAACAGAGTAGACGGTTTCCGCAGAGCCCTGTTGTGAAAAATAGCCTTAAACCCAAATAGGAGGCTTTTATAACGGCGGAGAGAGTTCCGACCATTTACCTCCAATAACGCTTGGGTCCTGTCACTCACGCCGTCTGCTACGTGTTGGTTGCGTCTGTTGACAGTTATTCATACGGACAACAGTCGCCGTCAGAGACATATTAGCTGAAGGCAGAATGAAAGTGAAACCAGAACCCAGTACAGCCAGACAGGTGGCGTTGTGATGTGCTGCGTTGCGTTGTGTTGTGCTGTGTTCGGCGGCGGGCTGCCTTCTGATTCTCTCCCCCCGCCCGTGTTTCCCAGTGAAGGTTGTCTATGAAAACAGGATTATATTGTCTGCAATGCATTGAAGAGAGACACGGGATCAATGGTCTTGCTCTGTCAGACAGGGCGCCGTGCAGCCTCACTGCTGGCCCGCCGCGGCCCACAGCGAACACAGAGGAAGGACTTGATAGTGGAAACCAGGTATTGAACAGCAACTGTTTAGTTGCGATCGAATGTCCAATATTTGTCACAATAGCAGCGGTGACGGATCTCTCCTCCACAGGAACGAGCAACGAGAAATGCCCGCGCCTGCAATGCATGTGTGGTCCTTCCCCTGATGCACAGTACATTTTGATGAGTTGCATCTGGGTGACTATGAAAATAAAGTGTTGGTATAAAGCTGCGTCGGTTGTGCATCTGCGGTAGGTAGTACACAACATTTAACCACCACATAAAAGCATCCACATATTTTTCAATCCGTTGGCCTCTTGTTGTTGCTTTACTCGCCCCGTTCTTCTTCAAGCCTAACTTCCCCAGACTCTTACATCCATAAAGAAACGTGAATATCAATGAGCTCCCGGGCCCGACCACTCTGTTCTGCCTAATGCCTTGTTTACGCGGGCGCCCTCGCTGGCCTGTTTGTGTTTCCATAGACTCTGAAATGACTATGTTCAGTCGCTATCCTTTCATCCACCGCGAAACATCGCCTTCCTCGCTTTACTGATCACATGAGAACAGGAGCTTTTAGGCTTCGTTTCCCCGGCTCGCTGAGAGGCGGGCTGAGTGTGTTAACATGGTCCTTTTTATCCGTGTACATCCCTCTAAATTAAACTGAAGGACAGTGGTTATGTTAAGTTAAGGGAAGATGTGTTTTCATTCGAACAAGATTGGAAATTTGGGTGTAGAAGGTACAACCGACAGGACAGTAATAGAGAGAAAACATCTCTGTATCCACAAATATATCAAAGTACAAAATGAGTAGGAGCAACATTATTGTAAAAGCAAAAATTTATAGAAAATTCTGTGAGAATATTATGGTTAATATCCTCCAAACCATCCCATTGCCCTGCGGCTCTGTATTGTCATCTTCAATTTCAATGAACCGACAAATCAAAGTATTCCTCGTGGCGAGGACACCTGAACTCTTCCAGGTGAACCGGCGACTCGCTGAATTCTCCTTATTGACATCAGGGCAGCCAAACAGATGTCTTCCTCCAATCAATGCACTGTTTTCCCTCCCGTTCCAATCAAGCGGTTATTCATTTACTTTACTCCCCGTCTCGCCCATCTCTGGGGGTCTCTCTCGCTGCTGTCAGTCACACACGGTTGAGAGGAGCGCTCGCTCCGCCGGCTAATAGCTCTGCTCTTGGAACCGAAAGCGAAAGTGAAAGAGGGCTCCCCGTGCACACATCATCTCTCTCACTCCACGCGCACGCAAACACACGCAGACATATACACTTTGTAATAATGCAGAGGGGCCTGTGGGAGTTTCCCCCGCTTTGAATGTGTACAAGTTTCGATAATGACCCTGGAGATATGCGGCGTAATCTTGCCATTTTATTTACAGCGCTGCTGCTGCATGATTGACGAAGAGGCGGTGGAGGCGCTCAAGCTTGCGCCGGGCTGGGGGGACAGCATTAAGAGGATCTCTTGTACGGCTCCTCAAGAGCGAGCCCGAGACATGGTGGAAGAAGATAACCAAACGGAGCTACACTTCAGCCTGGAGAAGAGGACTTCTCTCTTTCAGGAGCCCAGAGGTTTGGCTGCAGGAGCCTCTCCCCTCATCCCGGTATTGATGCGGACACAACTCTTTGTGTTTCATTGCCTTTCAGAGGTGAGGCAAACTCATTTCCACGGATGGATTTTCATTCAGTGTCTTTTATGGGAAAAAAGGAGATCCTCAATGAAATCTGATAATGAAAACGTGTAAGGTCCACTTCTACTGTGTAAACTTGGCCTTTGAATAAAACATCGGATATGAACGGGCTGTCACAAAATATATTTGCGAAAAGCAAGAAGGAAGGGTACAGAATGTTCCATGTAACATGCTGTTACATAAAATCTTAACGAAGACGTAAGCCTACTTTCAGCCAGCAGTCAAGTGTAATTACATGCATTCATCTGTGATTAAGAAGCAGACCTATTCCTGTGTCCAGGCGTCCTTGCGGAGGCTAACTTCATGACGATGCAACACACGTAAAGTTGAACTTCAATGAAGACCGCAGCGCTCTGGCAGTCTCCCGGTCGGACAGAGAGATCAACAGCACTCCCCTCCTCTGCCTCTGAACGAGTGAGCCCGGCTCGTCTCTCCCTGTACCCACTCTGTACTTCCCAGCGAGTGAAGCAGCTGCAGGAGCAGCCACAGAGGACTCGGGGATATCGAGAGCTAGAGCGAGAGCGAGGAAGCTCTTCACTCAGACGCGAGTGTCTCCATTCCTCTGTGACCGTGGTGGGAAAGTGAAGAAGTGGCCGACAGACCCACACTCTTGCAGCGCTCCCTGAAGTGCCATCCATCATGCAAGGGCAGAGCGGTAGTTAGAGGCAGCTCCACTAGCTTTCAGTCCCCATCACATGACGACGGAGGCACGCCCCCATGGGTCCGAGCCCGGCCCCCTGCAGGCCAGCGTGGGCTCCGCAGCCCGGCTGAGGAGGCGGCGGTGGTTGTGGCTGTCGGCCGGAGCTGTTCAGCCTCCCTCTCTGTGGTGACACCAGCCAAGCACCCACTAAAAGCATGAGACCACCACTACCTCTTCCACCTGCTTTTCCATTACTGCTGCTTCCATAATTCACTTGGAGGATTCCCTCCATCTCACCGAGTACCAGTTGACCCGCCGGTAATAATGTGCTTGCATAAAGGGCTGCTATCAGCAGGTGTGATGCAGACTTAGCCATTTAAAAATATTCCGTCCCTCTAGTGACGAGTCGGAGTGCCCACCCAGACACAGATTTATGATATGACGGATCGACCCACCTGCCTGTGGAGCGTACCAACTAGTAGTGGAGCGTACCAACTAGTAGGCTGACCCATCCATCACACAGCTGTGGTTGGACGCTGCCCAATCGTGATCTCACCAAAGGATAATTGTGATTTCACAATGCGTCGATTTTCAAAACGGTTCGCCATGGCTGATGAACCCCCCGGCCGTCGGTGAGAGAGAGGGGCTCCCTGATCCCAATAACCACCACCGTCTGTATCGACCTTCACACAAGCTGGCCATTCAGCATCCTGGAATAAACAACTAGCATCCTTAGCTTTAGCTCCGGCTCCCCCCACTCCTGCTCACCCAGCCACGGGCGCTAACTCATCTCAATGGGCTCCGCGTAGCGAGGGGCTCTCCACTTGTATTAGATAAACACACGCGTACCGGGCTCAGTGACACCGGGCCGGGAGGCTAAGCAATACTGACTCAGAGAGCCGGCTGGACGCTGGGGCCAAGCACTCCCAAAAAGAGCCTTTTATGGAGATGAGAATTTATGGAACGCGGGGTGCATTACTTATAGATTTATACCGGAATTGATAGGGTCTCTGGGAGGATAGATAGATGGAGAGATGGACACAGAGATTTATAGAAAGATAGATGGGTGTGAAGACAGATACATTGCTAGATAGTCAGTCAACCAGACATATCCATCTAACTTATCTAAAGTCCAAATTAAGTAATGTCTATATTTGGTTTTTCAGTCGGGATAAACACAAACAGAATGCGATGAAAGATCATGCATTATTTATTCCTGCACCCTCTCCTCTGATGCAGGGTAAAAAAAACAACAACAAGGACAAATGACATATTGTTGTCTAGTAGTTTTCTAAGCTCCTTATTCTCCAAACGCACTGGCTTGATCCCAAAGATAGCAACACTGCTCTCAATCACGGCAAATCCACATAATCAAAAGACTGTTGCGACAGCGCCGATCGGAGCCGCGCCGGAAGTCCAGCCAAAATAATAATTCTTTCAACCAAAAATTAATAATCATCCGTGATATTATCAAAGTCTCCCAGCCAGCCGGATAGACGTGGACGACAGATGATGAAACAAACAAGAAATCACTTTCATGTGCGCAAGCCGCAGCCTCGGGGTGGAATTGGATGCGTTGTATAAACTACGGACAGTAGGATAATCAAACTAGGGCCGGGTCTGTGTGCACTCCTACCACCAGGCAGCCTCTCTGCCGCCGGGCTCGCTTTCAGAGCATCTTTCTTGTTCCTACATCTCCCTGTGATTGCAGAGCCTTACGGGCAGCAGGGAGGGAGGGGGGTCGAAGTGGGAGGCAACGACATGCACGGGAACACGTGCCGGCACCGGCGGGTCCAGACCCTTTATCTGTTTTAATGAAAGAATGTGAGCGGTCACAGGCAGGGTGTCCATATGAAAGGAGGCGTGTCCTCAGGGGTGTCTGGGAGGTCATCCCAGCCAACGTCTGGCGGCGACTCCGGTCGCATTGTTAGCGACCGCAGGAGCATCAACGCTCCGTCGGTTTTAAAAAAACGGGGACCCAGGGGGAAAACACGGACACATTCATGAGCGCGGCGCGCCTGACACATCATCACTCTCGTGCGAGCGGTTCCGCCGCAGTGTTCCGTGAAGTCGTCGGCCGTCGCGCGGCGCGGTGAACCCGGCTATTGTCCGGGGTGTCGCCCGCACAATCCAGGTTACACCGCTCTCCTTCTGCTCCAGTTAGCTCTCTGTCGCCGACCTACTTGCTCCGAAACCAATTCACCCCCAAAACATAATACAACGTATGAAATAAAAGAGGTAGTCAGGGGAGGGGAGGGGACCAACATCAACGGCTGATTCTGGGGCAGAACGGGATTTAAACCTCTGCTAGGCTCGAACGCACACTTTATCGCAAGCCAATGAAGCATGGCTGCACGCCACCGAGGGTTGAGGGTAAGGGAGGGGTTCGGGTCTGTCTCCCCTGTCCCGGGCAATCAAGGCCTTCTCTGGGAAGGGGGGGAGACGGAGGGGGGGGTGGGGGGGGAGGGGCAGCGAGGGAGCTCTCTGGTGGGGCGTTTGGCGGGGAAGATCTCCCGGCCGGTGGCAGGGAGGCAGGGTCTGCTGAATTCAATCGGCTAACAGGTGGGGAGGAGACGAAGCGCAGTGACATGTGTCTGAGAGGACTCCCGTGCACACCTGGGTCTCCTCACCCCACAGGGCGCCCGGGGAGGGCCACAGGCTGCTGCTCCACCCTAAGACGAGGCTGAGACGCTGAGACGGGTGGTGCTGTCTCTACATCCCCCCTGCCTCTCTCTCCCCTCCCCCCTGTCCCTCCCTCCCCTCCCCCCTGCCTCCAGCCCTCCCCTCCCCACCTCTCTAACCTGTAGGCTCACCGGGGTAAGACTAGACTCCCCCCTACCTTCTCATTGATGACAGGTGTCAGAGGGAGACAGGACGTTCACTCTGAGTCGGCTGGAGAAACCGGCTCGATGAATCAATAATCATTGTTCTCATGCTTCAGGGTCTCTCGCTCTGTGTCTCTCTCTCACGCTCTCTCTGTGTCTCTCGTCTTGGAAACAAACTTTCAGACTGCCCGTTAATATAGAAATACCTTGCTTCAATCTAATACAGAGAAGGCTCTTAGATTGAAGCAAGGCTTAGGCAAGATGGTTTTCGATTGACCATATTTTACATTTGAACCCGGTTTTATCCAAAGCGAATGACAGTGTTTTCAGATTATGTTTATTAGGGAGCAGTATGGTTTAGGCCCATCCCCTCAAGGACGCCTGCAGGTTAGGCTGCACACAATGGGGATTGAACCCGCAACCTTTGATACACACATATATTAATATAACCTTTTCATAGGCACTTGTGTCATCCGGTGCTCTACCAATTTTTTTTCCGTAAGAAACCATAAACCATGCCCCCGAAAACGTGATGTGAATTCTGTGAACCGTTGCACCACCAACAAAAACACTCAACTATTTACATAACAGCAGTCAGAGTTAACAGAGAGACACTGAGAAAACAAAGAAATGCATGGGGATTGGAACCACACATACATACATACATAATTTAAACTAGTGTTCCTATCGTGGCGTATTATATGCCTCAAACAGCCTGGAGTGGCATGCCATCTCCGTGATTAGCCTAGCATGCTAATAGCCTCAGGGTCCACCATTGAAATCCAAACAAGAGGTTTTTTTTCCCCTCAGAGTCTGCATGCTCATGTGGGCTCTCTCCCAACGCTCAGGACCTGCTAATTGGAATGCACACCATCCGATGTTTGGAGGCTGTGTGCGTGGGTGTGTGTCCGTGGGTGTGTGTGTGTGGGTGTGTGTGGGTGCGTGCGTGTGTGTGTGTGGAGGTCTGTTTCTGCATTAAGGTTCAAATGAAATAAAGCAGTGAGGCGGGAGGTTTAAGCCTTCTTGTGTTTAAGCCAATTGATTTGAAACAGTTGACGTTGGTTTTGATCAGGAGGAGGGAGGGTCCTGCGTGTAGGAGCTTAATCAGCAGAAATGGCGCCGGCTTCACATGTGATCAGGACGTGCATGATATGGTAAACATCCGCCTCGCGTTTTAAATCCCGCCATGTCGAGACGTTGAATATATGAACAGCTCGCAGGTTTAAATGTTGTCCCACAGTGACGATCTACAAATACTAAAACATGCGGTTTGTCGCGCTTTACGCCATTGAATATCCGCCACCAGATTAAGTGTTCCCGAAACAGAGAGGGAAACTGTGGGTTTAATCCAGCAATAGGGCCTCTGTGAGGCTCCCTGGGGGGGCCGGGTCTTCCACACCCTGGAAGAGGTGACCCCGGTTAAGTCCCAGAGGGAGGCGGGAGGGAGATTTGCCAAATGACGCCCAGTTGACACTGGCAGCATCTCGTCCTACAAACAGTCCTCCCGCTGTAGTGGGTGAGTGTGTAAGTGTGTGAGTGTCTAAGTGTGTGAGTGTCTAAGTGTGTAAGTGTTCAGCGGGCGGTAAATGAGATGTGTTCTGTAAGCCGGCTAGGAGGCGTTCATCGTGTTCCTGTTGCTCCCCGGCGTTCCCCTGTGTCGTCCGTGTTCGCTCGCTCAGAGTAAACGTCGAACCGAGCTGACATGACCAGTGCAGAGATGTTATTCTGGTGCTGGGTCGAACCAAGTATCAAGTCTGACCTGTGGGCATCGTGGAGCAAGACGCTCTGAATCCTACCGGCTCCTGAATGACATTTATCTAAAACAGCTCAATGTGTTTTGCTTTGGATGAAAGCCTCTGCTAAATCACTCCATATTCATAACAGCAAACATTATGACAGCTCTTTATTTACCTCTGTATGTGCGATGTGTATGTAGTTCATGATGTTTCAATCGGGTTTCAAAGACTGAGATTTTTTATATATACCTAAAATAATCTCCCAAATAAATCCAGATGAATCACATGAATATGAATCACGGCGCGAAACATCAAAGGCCCTTAGGTTTATCAAATGTGTTCAGCGTTTATCTCATTTTATGGAACATTTTATGCCCCCCTTCTTTCACAAGGACGTGAAGCCCGATACAGAACAACACTGGCCGGGCCCCCAGCTGACAGGAGACGTGTAAACACTGCCCAGATTTATCTGTGTGTGTGCCCCGACTCGCTCATCTTATACCGACCACTCACCACCACTCAAGAGAGGGGTAGCTGTAGCCGGTTCAATCTAGAACCAGATCTGTTCCGATACTGACACCAGTATCGGAAATTCCTCCGATTCTGGTATCGGAGGAAGTGGAAAGTCGGAATGGGAAGCAGGTCATCTCGGACCTTCGTGCGTTCGGGCTACCAAGTTGGAAAAACATGGATGCTCACGCTTAACTAAAAGAATACAAATGGATTATAACAATTTGTTATTATTAATGTCAATGATCTAGTTCTGAACAAAAATAATTGTCGACAGCAAGTGAACCGACTTAAGATTGCTGTCATCATAGGAGACCTCTTCAATGAGAACAAGTGCTGTCGGTAGTTGCAATGCTAGAATCTGTATTCTGTCTTCGATGTCGGCCGATACTCAAGTTCAGGAATTGGGATCGGTATCGGGAAGGAAAAAAAGCTCAAATCTAAAACACGCGGTGGAGCGTGAGGCCGGACCGAGGAAATTCCCTCGCCACGCTTCAGGACTTTCATCAGATACCAAACACACCAGTTAAGTGCAGGGATGTGTTGGGAGCCATTAAGGGTTCACTTAAAGTATCATTGCCACAGCTGATGTAGACGCGATCCGTCTAACTGGAAAAAAGAAGGGCTTTAAATTAAATTGGAAAAAGAAACATTGAAGGCTGAGTCAAGCGAGAGAGAAGATTGCGATGGTCTCTCCCACTCTGCGGATGCCTTTGTGCTGGGTAATGATAGTGTGTCTTTATCGAGACATCCGCTGAATAACGGCCATGGAGAGAAATATGTTTCTCGAGCTGGAAAAAAACATTCCTCCCCTCAAACGGGTCGTGGTTATTCCGATAAACAGGCTCGCGTTGGCTCAGGTGGAATATCAATAGTCCACTTAGATTTCTTCTGCCCAGTGGGCGCCTGAAACACACAGACTCAAACGCTTTGGCTGAGGTCCAAAGACCCTATTTCTCAAGCCTTCAAACCGCATTAATCCAAATTCATGTTTCAAAGAATAACATTCCTCCCTCTTTGAGGGAAATGTCTTCTCAAAAGAGGGACGACATTTCGTCTGTCTTGGCACTTTTTCTTCTCTTTTCTTAATTTGGTCCAGACACACTCTGTGTTGTTCTTTACATTTTGAAAAAGTGCTGACTGTAAAGTGCAGGTGGACAAAGGTGTTCCGCCGGTGCTTCTAATATAAGGACAAGCGTGTTGTGTCAGGATAATGGATGGCGCCGGAGCTAAGCTAACAGTTCTCCTGCGGGCCTTTTATTCACACGGCCGCTGGACTCAGCGCGCGCAGGCTGACGAATGACCAATGCAGCGTTTAATGGTTTTCAAATTGTTACCTTTTAAGATAACACTTTTTAGGTTCAGCTTCCCCGCTTTATGTGGGAGGGCTGTTGTTTAATCCCTCCGTGTTCCCGCCGTGGTTTCCTTGTTAAGCAGCCGCTGACTCTCATGTTGTGTGTGAAAAGTGCTCTATCAGTAAAGTTAGGGTTAGCCACTAGCATTGTTTAATTTGATTTCGTATCAACCCTGGTAGGGAATTTATAAAAACTCTTGGTCAAATTGGAAGAGGACCTTTACTTTGAGTTGTGAAGATAAAACACCCGGTTTCAGCTTGTTCCAATCAACTAGTCGAATGTTAAAAATGCCTTTCCCCAACCTTTTGTAGAGAGAGGGTGCGATGTTGCAGTTCATGCTAACTCTCCTTGCTACCATCAGAGTTTAAGGGGTACAACCATGACGATAAACGTTACCTGTTAACCCAACACTGCAGAAACAATTAAAGCATACAATAGTTTAACCGATAGAAGGCAATTCTAGTGATAATTTAAATCACGTCCAAAATATTAACAACAAACCTCCATTTGTTTATGTCCCTACAAGGACGAACCAAATGGCCGTCTGGGACGTAGCCAGGGGGATACTCCTTATCAACGGAGACACTGCATCTGTTCTTTTGTCTTGACGCTCTCTTTAGTATAAAACTCACCCTGAACCTTTGGTTCGGTGGATACACCAGCATTCTACACGCCTCTAATTCAGCATCTGACCAGGATCAAACCATAGCCCTGCTATTATGCATCCCTCTGCATTGCTTCTCATCTCAAATCCGTTCCTTTATGGTTTGAATTTCCTTTAATGTAAGAAAACGACGGTGAAATTGAAAGCCAAAATGAGGGCTTTAGCCATAAGTGACACTCCGTCCTGCCGCCCGACGCGCGGGCATCACGGCTCGACGCCGAGGTGGTCAATCTGAAGTGAGTCTGCTTGCGTGCTGTGATTACGATAAGAGTCTATTAAAGTAATATACTGCTGTAATCAAAGTGATTTACCGCCTCAGCCAGCGATTCCACCCCCCCCCCCCCATCCCCCAACATAGCGCATACAAGCATCGATGCCGCCATTTGCACTTAGAGATACACACAACACCATAAACCACGGAGAGAGGGGGGATATAGGGAGGGAGGACAGAGAGAGAGAACGAGAGAGGGACACAGAGATTGATAGATAGAGAGGGGGGAGGTAAAGAGCGACCGATGGATGGACAGACACAGATAAAAAGATAAAGCGAGATAATGGGAGTGATAGAGAGACAATGAAAGAGGTGGAGATACCAAGATAAGAATTTAGAGAGAGCGAGAGAGAGAGAGAGAGAGAGAGAGAGAGAGAGAGAGAGAGAGAGAGAGAGAGAGAGAGAGAGAGAGAGGGAGATGGAGAGGAAGAAGGAGAGAGAGAGAGAGAGAGAGAGAGAGAGAGAGAGAGAGAGAGAGAGAGAGAGAGAGAGAGAGAGAGAGAGACTATGTGGAGGACAAACAAATAGAAATGGAAAGGGTAAATATTGTAACTGAGATAAAGAAGCAACAGTTGAGCTCTGTGGGCTCTATGCAGCTGAAAACAACAGAGGAGAAATACACAGGGGAGCCTGTAATGTAGAGCACTCCAGCAGCACAGCACAGCCTGGGGAGGGGAGAGGGGAGGGAGGGAGGGAGGGGAGGGGAGGGAGGAGGGGAGGGGAGGGGAGGGAGAGGAGAGGACGAGAGGGAGGGGAGGGAGGGTTAGAAGAGGGGATGGTAGGGAGGAGGGGAGAGGAGGGGAGAGGGAGGGGAGGGTAGGGAGGGAGTGAAGGGAGGAGAGGAGAGGAGAGGAGAGGAGAGGAGAGGAGAGGAGAGGAGAGGAGAGGAGAGGAGAGGAGAGGAGAGGAGATGGGGAGAGGGGAGGTAAGAGTGAAGGGAGGAGAGGAGAGAGGAGAGGAGAGAGGGGAGGAGGGAGTTCAGGGGAGATGAGGAAGAGGAGAGACAGAACAGAGAAGAGAGAGAACGGAGAGGAGAGCGGGAGGGGAAGGAGAGCTGGATGAGGAAGATACTAAAGACATATTCAGCTGAATATCTTTCCAATAAACACATGTTTACATTGACTATGACAAGGATTGTTCGAACAACATACAGACAAACAATGACTTTTATGTTGTATTAGAACGGCAATATGTGAAATTATTTTGCAGTAAGATACCATAAGATAAGATCAACTTTATTCGTCCCGGACGGGATATTTAGCTGTCACAGCAGCAGGACAGGAAAATAATTAAAAAGAGATAACGCATTTGAATAAGACCATGATTATGCAAAATGTATGCAAAAAAAGAAAAAAAATGCATATATGAAATATATGAAAAAGCCTACAGCTATCATTTTGCTTTAATTCTAAGCTTATATTAGTAAAAATGTATCCCTGCTAGGTTCTGGTGCGATTAGCTGGCGGTCGTAGCATCCTCCCTGGGTAAGGTCTGGTTTCCATGGACACCGACGGCGAAACCCAGACTTGGATTGTTTGTTGATTGGCTCAAACCAATTATCCTCTTGTTGGTCGCAATTAAGGGGAGTATGAGGGGGGCTTCATCTCACACCGCGCTATGGCAGCAGTCTGGCCCCTGAAGGGAAGCGCGGCAGCCTACTTTATTAAAGGTCAGAGTGCGCCAGCAAAATTACCCACAATGCACTACGATCAAACAGCATCTTAAATGTGATGTTGGCACAGTGGGCACTAGCATTACCCTATGAATGGATGAATCAATTAAAGGGAGAAGTCTATTTAAAAACGGGCGTTGCTGCGGGCCGTCCAATCACGTGCGAGGTGAGTTAGCCTAGGAATATCAGATCAGACACCGACGACGATGCGTTTGGTTCGGCGGCGCCGGGATGCACGGAAAGCCCCTCTACGGGGGCGGCCATCTTGGTTGCGGGCTCCAGGGATTGTTATTACACAGGAAGACTGAGAGTCTTGTCACAGCTTGCAACGCTAGGAAATTGGGAAGCTAAAAGGGTCACAATTTGGAGTTCTGCGAACACAATCCATCATGCAGCCTCCACAGCCCAGCTGTGGAGAAGTCTAACATGTAATTATAGCGTGTGTGTTTTTTAATAGCTGTGTGTGTGGAAGTGTGTGTGTGTGTGTGTGTGTGGGGGGGGGGTTGTCTGTGTGTGTGTTTGCGTTGGTTGAATAACTATGAACCTTTCGCTCATAAGTGTGTTGACGTTTTACATATATACTGCACATGTAAATATGTACATGTGCAGTATATTGTACTGTATATTGCACATGTAATTTAATACCTTTTACTGTTGTGCGCACTCTGCCTTCGCACTGAAATGCCATGACACATTGCGGGATTGGATAAGTACATACAACACAAGTCTGGATTGAATAATTAACAAGCACTCCACAATTTGGATGCTTCAACCGACGGTTTCAGAGAAAGAAAAACACAATCGGGGGTCGAGGGCTTCCTAAGCGCTGAGTGTGTCTGATCCCCATGATGCTGGGCGTCCTGTCCCCCCTGAACTGCGTGCGGGCGGCATCGATGCTAGGGTGATTCGCTTTAAATTAGCACAATGCTACCAACGCTACAGCGCTACAACACCAGCGAGACAATGCTAGTGGCTTACTCAAGCGGCCCTCGAGCCAGCGACATCAATAACACCAACCCTGGAGTGAATTACTGTGGCATGAAATGTAAAAAACTTTCCCTGTCAAACATTTTGTCGACGGTAAATCTTGTGGTCTTAGAGTGGTCGTAAAATCACTGCCTCTGCGTGCCGTCAATACCAAGATGGCCTCTGTGCAAAAGTAGTATCAGTGAATTTAAAACAGTACGGAAGAATGTACCCACACTCTACCCAGGATAGGGGAGGAAGGAAGAATGTACCCCCACTCTACCCAGGATAGGGGAGGAAGGTGGTGGTGGTTACGGTGTTAGACTCCCAGTAGAAAGGAACTGGGTACAGCTAGCTACTGGGAATAACTAGCTACAGCTAGCTACTGGGTATATCTAGCTACAACTAGCTACTGGGTATAACTAGCTACAACTAGCTACTGGGTATAACTAGCTAGTGGTTTAACTAGCTACTGGAATAACAAGCTACTAGTATAACTAGCTACTGGGTATTGACTACTGGGTATAATTGACTACTGGGCATAACTAGCTACTGGTTTAACTATCTACTGGTCTAACTAGCAACTGGTATAACTAGCTACTGGGTATAACTAGCTGCTGGGTATAACTAGCTACTTGGTATAACTAGCTACTGGCTGTGACTAACCAGAACTCCTCTAGGCACAGCACAGGAACACAGAGCATTTATTTTGAGCAGAGGAGTGAGGAGGAGTTCGACGAAGAGATGTTTGGGTTTATGTTTGATTTTGTTTGCTGTGGCCGTCTATCACCGACCGGTCAGACGATTATTAAAGAACAGGAACACAGCCCCCACCGTCCAACACACACACACACACACACACCACAACACACACCACACATCTCTGAGAGGGAGAGTAAGGACGAGTCGTTTCTCGCCTCAAAGCGCGTCCTCTTCGGTCTCACAGATGAAGGAAAGACAATCCATATCTCTTATACAAGCAGACATTATGTCAAGTCACCGGCACACACACAGATATATATTACTGCTAAATAAATAAACCGCGTTCTAGCAGTCGGCTTGATGGCTCAGGAGTCCACAGAGAGCGGTGAAGTCTTCACATGTGGAACACAAAGCACAGCCCCCCCCCCCGCCCGTAGAAAGCTCAGCTACCTCCACCCACACAACACCTCCCCTTCACACACAGAGGTTCAACGGCCCTCGTTTTGCCCGTCACTCATCTCAGGTGTGCGGCAGGAAACCGTAGCTGTCAGTGTGTCACGTCTTCAGAACACAACGGAGGAGCACCTGAACGCGTCATCATGCACTATTCAGGTGGAGTTCACCAGAGAGAGCCTTCTGGTGTCTCTCTCTCTCCCCCTCTGATTCCCGGCTCTCTGAGCCTGCGCCGTTATCTCTCCTCCCGACGAGGCATCACTTTTTAATTAGGTCTGCCTTCAGTCGGGGGCTTGGCGTGGGGGTCTTTGTGTATTCATCCCGTGGGCTCGGCGAAGCTTTCACTCCCCACATCCTGTCGCCTTCCAACACTTCCCTCTTTCTGCTCGCGTCTTTTGATTCTTTAACTGTTCCTCCCCCTCCCTCCCCCCCTCCCCCTCCTCTCCAACCCACAGCGTTGTCGCCCTGTTTCCCGCTACAAACAGCAGCCTGTCTGACAACAACCTATGGGTTGGGCCTTTTGTTGTGGCGATAAACAATACTTAACAACGCGAGTCACAGGAGAAGGAGATGGGGGGAACGAGGAGACACGCAAAGCAGCTCTCGTTAAAACGAGGAGGCGCCGCACGGAGAGTCCTCGCTCGTCTGCCGTGAATTAATAAAGTTCCACATATTACGGAAAACACAATTAACGAAAAATGCCATTGAAGGCGTCTAAATGCGGGCGACCTTTGAGAACGTTGTGAGGGAAGCGCCTGATACCGGCGAGGAGTCCGTAATGGATCCAGACTCACTAACATGCAGCGTGCCAATTCATTACCAACGTGTGTTTAAAGACCACTGAAGGATTATGTCTCGCTGATTAGTGCATTAACCATATTTTTAAGCAGTATGACAGTGCCATAATTGGCCATTATAGATTTGACGATGGTACTTTGCGGGTTTTTCTTCTTCCTTTATTCCGTTCACACACCTCGGCTGTACGCCGGCCGGGTTCAGCTGGTAATTACGGCTCTAGACGTGGCTTCCCGGCCGCGGTTCAGCGTCTCTCCTCGTGGTTCAGTAGAGGCGACGTGTTTACCGTAAACAGCGGTCGCCGGCGATGGCCGAGGATTCAGATCTATTTGGAGGGCGAGCTGTCCATTAGGAGGGCTCTTTAATTAGGACACGTGTGTGTGAGTGGGTCATTAAATAGATGTCTGACAGGGGGACAGAGACATGTCTTAGACCACCCACACACTCAAACACACACACACACACACACACACACATGTGGATAGATACACGTACACACACACACACAAAGACTTGTGGGCTCACACATACACGTTGGCACATACACACACGAATGTTGGGGAACACACAGAGGCACAGGCACACACACATAAACACAGGCAGTTTGACACCCACGCACACACACACACACACACACACACACACACAAACAGACACCTTCACACACAGGAACACAAACACAAGCAGACACACACACAGCCTCATGTCACCACGCTCCCTCCGTGCGCGAACAGGGCGGTCTGGGTGTCATGGTGACGGGGGCGGGGGGGGGGGGGGGGGGGGCACAGAGGACAAACATCCACCCACCAGCAGCACAACAACAACACAGCAACAACACCGCTCCGCCAATCAGCATCCGCCGTCTGAACTACTCAGGGGGAACGGGCGCGCACGGGGAGGTGGGGGGGTCAAGTAGGGTGGGTTTGACTCCCAGCTTAATGGTTCCGGGTTTGGTTCCCCAATGTCCTAACCTGTAGGCCTCCCAGCGTAGGATGGCCCCCGACCCCTGACCTCCTCCTAATGACCTGGTCTGACCCCTGACCTCGACCTCCTCCTCATGACTCCCCTGGCAGGGTGTCTCTGAAGGACCAGTTCACTGACCCTCTGGAGTGGACAGAGGCCTCTGGTGACCCACTGATGACAGACGACGACGGCGACAGACTCATCATGGAGCACCCAGCGAGGGGAGCAGGAACCGGTCCACACCGGCTCACTAACACACCCAGACCAGGTCTCAGCCCTACCGTTCCCATGGTGATTGAAGGATGGGGAGGAGAGGGAGGGGGCGGAGTCTCAGGCCTACCGTTCCCATGGTGACTGAAGGATGGGGAGAAGGGGCGGACTCTCAAGCCTACCGTTCCCATGGTGACTGAAGGATGGGGAGAAGGGGCCGAGTCTCAAGCCTACCGTTCCCATGGTGACTGAAGGATGGGGAGGAGGAGAGGAGCGGGAGGGGGCGGAGTCTCAGGCCTACCGTTCTCAGGGTGCTCGGTCTCTCCGATGCTGCCGTCGGGGGTGGTCCGCTCGTAGTGCTCCTCCGGCAGAGTGAGGGGCCCCAGGCGGGGCCCCCCCGAGGAGGACTTGCTGCTGGGGGTCTCCGACTCGTCCAGGCCGCTGTCGTAGAAGCTGTGGGAGGCGTCCTGCAGGTCCTGCTGCACCGGCTGGGAGGTGGAGAAGGTGACCCGCCGGTGGGGGTGCTGCGGGCGGAGGGAGGCGGGGTTAATGACGGCGGCGACGCCCACAGAACTGAGAGGATCAGGGGCGGGAGGGGCGAGGGGGGAGGGAGGAGAGGGGGAGGAGAGAGGGTAAAGGAGAGAGAGAGGGTCAGGGGCGAGAGGGGCCAGGGGGAGGAGAGAGGGGGGAGAGGGGCGAGGGGAGAGAGAGAGGGGGGAGAAAGGGAGAGACAGGGGGAGAGGGGGGGGAGACAGAAAGAAAGATAGAGTGTGAGAGAGAGGGAAAGATAGAGATAGGGGGGTTGGAGGAGAGAGAGAGAGAGAGAGGGTGGGGGACGAGTAGGAGAGAGAGAGAGAGAGAGAGAGAGAGAGAGAGAGAGGGAGAGGGAGAGGGAGAGAGAGAGAGAGAGAGAGAGGGAGAGAGAGAGAGAGAGAGAGAGAGAGAGAGGGAGATGGAGAGGAAGAAGGAGAGAGAGAGAGAGAGAGAGAGAGAGAGAGAGAGAGAGAGAGAGAGAGAGAGGGGAGATCATTTTTTACATTCTGGTTTTCATTGTTTCTATTTTTCCGCGTTTGTACTTGTGTGTCGTTTGATTTAGCTGAACTGCTTTGACGGAGCAAACGTTTGTTTCTCATGCCGATTGGATGGGGAGGGGAGGGCTGCAGAAGGGGGGGCAGGGGTATTAATGTTAATATTGTTTATTCATCTTCCATTATTAATGCACTGCCATGTTCAAAGGGGCGAGAGCGACGGAGAGAGCGAGTATTTACAAACTCCTCTAAGAGTTCTTCACATACAGTAGTACACACGACAATAAAACCCTCTGAATTTTATTTAAAAGAGAGAGGTAGAGAGAAGAAAAAGAGAGAGAGGGAGCGCGAGAGAGAGACAGACAGACACAAAGAGAGAGAGACAGAGAGACAGAGAGAGAGAGAGAGAGAGAGAGAGAGAGACAGAGAATGCCAGAGAGAGAGAGAGAGAGAGCGAGAGACAGACAGAGATAAAGAGAGACAGAGACAGAGAGACAGAGAGAGAGAGAGAGAGAGAGAGAGAGAGAGAGAGAGAGAGAGAGAGAGAGACAGAGAACGCCAGAGAAAGAGAGAGATTACTCCTTTAAATCGTAAGTGTGGTTTTATGAGACTCGTGTGTGCGTTGACACTGACACTGTGTGTAATGTGATCTTTTTCAAGTGCAGGGTTAGGTTTTGGTGAAATCACATGTGTGTGTGTGTGTGTGTACTTCATGTGTGTGCGTGTGTGCATGTGTGTCTGTGTGAGTAAGCATGTCCATATGTGCGTTCGTTAGCATGTGTGTGTGTGTGTGTTTGATAGCATGTATCTAAGTGTGTGTGTGTTTCAGTGTGTGTGTGTTAGTATCTCTAAGTGTGTGTGTGTTTCAGTGTGTGTGTGTTAGTATCTCTAAGTGTGTGTGTTTCAGTGTGTGTGTTAGTATCTCTAAGTGTGTGTGTGTTAGTATCTCTAAGTGTGTGTGTTTCAGTGTGCGTGCGTTGGTATCTCTAAGTGTGTGTGTGTTTCAGTGTGCGTGCGTTAGTATCTTTAAGTGTGTGTGTGTGATTCAGTGTGCGTGCGTTGGTATCTCTTAGTGTGTGTGTTTCAGTGTGCGTGCGTTGGTATCTCTTAGTGTGTGTGTTTCAGTGTGCGTGCGTTGGTATCTCTGAGTGTGTGTGTTTCAGTGTGCGTGCGTTAGTATCTCTAAGTGTGTGTGACTCAGTGTGTGTGCGTTGGTATCTCTAAGTGTGTGTGTGTTGGTATCTCTTAGTGTGTGTGACTCAGTGTGTGCGTTGGTATCTCTAAGTGTGTGTGTGTTGGTATCTCTTAGTGTGTGTGACTCAGTGTGTGTGTTGGTATCTCTTAGTGTGTGTGACTCAGTGTGTGCGTTGGTATCTCTTAGTGTGTGTGTTTCAGTGTGCGTGCGTTGGTATCTCTTAGTGTGTGTGACTCAGTGTGTGTGTTGGTATCTCTTAGTGTGTGTGACTCAGTGTGTGCGTTGGTATCTCTTAGTGTGTGTGACTCAGTGTGTGTGTTGGTATCTCTGAGTGTGTGTGACTCAGTGTGTGCGTTGGTATCTCTTAGTGTGTGTGACTCAGTGTGTGTGTTGGTATCTCTGAGTGTGTGTGACTCAGTGTGTGTGTTGGTATCTCTTAGTGTGTGTGACTCAGTGTGTGCGTTGGTATCTCTTAGTGTGTGTGACTCAGTGTGTGTGTTGGTATCTCTTAGTGTGTGTGTTTCAGTGTGCGTGCGTTGGTATCTCTTAGTGTGTGTGACTCAGTGTGTGTGTTGGTATCTCTTAGTGTGTGTGTTTCAGTGTGCGTGCGTTGGTATCTCTGAGTGTGTGTGACTCAGTGTGTGTGTTGGTATCTCTTAGTGTGTGTGACTCAGTGTGTGTGTTGGTATCTCTTAGTGTGTGTGACTCAGTGTGTGCGTTGGTATCTCTTAGTGTGTGTGACTCAGTGTGTGTGTTGGTATCTCTTAGTGTGTGTGACTCAGTGTGTGCGTTGGTATCTCTTAGTGTGTGTGACTCAGTGTGTGTGTTGGTATCTCTGAGTGTGTGTTCCAGAGAGCAGCAGCCTCCTGGTCAGGTAGCCGTCTGCTCCGACCTGGCCAGCATTCCTCCCTCCCCCAGCTCACTTTACTAATGGCTACTTACCACCAATCGACAACAGAAACATGACCCCTCCTGGTGCACACATAATCGCATTCCCCCGTCCCACCCCACTCCCTCTCTCCCCCTTCCTCCCCAACTCTCTCCCGCCCTCTCCCCCACACACGCGGCCAGCAGCATCGTTAAAAAGAGCGGTAAAACCCACGATCCAGCAGAGCCGGCCGTGGTTCCTCCCTCAGATCGATAAGGAACCCGAGACGCTCTCTCTCGCCACTCCGGTGGAAAACATATCCATTCCTCAGGCTCGTCCCGCCAGCGCCGGTGAGCTCAGAGCACCGCCGCGGGATGAGCTGCTCACAGATTCCTTTGAACCCCCATTAACGCTCGTTTGCTTTTTATGTTGTTTTATTCAACCCCAGCTTCCTCCTCGCATCGGGAGTTTCCCCCAATATGCGGGCGGAAAACTAATATATATATATATATATATATGTATATATATATATATATTTATACATACATACAGATATATGTATCCACAAGACATAATTAAATCCTTAAAGAAAATCTGGTGAAATATTAACGAGCGCTGGCATAATTTATTAACGCAAAATCAAAGCAGACCTCTTCAATTACTTTCGTTTTCTTTGACCGACAAACATGTCAATCTCACTCCAGATATATATTTTGTTCTCGATATCTGTATCCCAAAATAACCCCAGACCAACGATGCAAGTGTTTTGGGAAAGAAAAATCGAATTCCTTCTGGCTTTAATTAGGGCCTTTGATTTATGGGGCGCTAGGTGGCGTGGCGCGGTCTTATCGCGGCCGGGGCGGCCGCCGTCTTGTCCCGGGCGCTCACCCTCGCAGGCCAGCGTTCGGTTCATCGTCCCTCCAAGAGGAATACAAATCGCCCTGATTGGTATCGTTTGGGTTTGGGCACACTCGGTGGAGCGATCCCACACACCACACAGAGCAGCCCTGCTATAAGGGCGAGGCTCGTCGGAGGAGACCACTGAGGCATGGCTACTGTAGCCTCCTTCCCTTTAGGGTGTTATCAGATTGTTGCGAGCATAGCGCTGCCATTTCAATTAAATCATGCTATTGCTTTGCACAGCTTTGTTCAGGACGCCATTACTGAGCTGCCCAAGCTGAGGTTGGGAGGAGGAAGAGGAGGAGGAGGAGGAGGAGGGGGTGGAGGAGGAAGAGTAGGAGGCGGTGGAGGTGGGAGGATGAGGAGATTGAGGAGGAGCAGTTGGAGGAGGAGGAAGAGGAGATGGAGGAGGAGGAGGAGGAGGAGGAGGAGGAGAGGAGGAGATGGAGACGGAGGTTGTGGAGGTGGTCGAGGAGGAGGTGTAGTTGGTGGAGGAGGAGGCATGCAAGGCCATTCAGAAGTAACAGGGCATATGGATTCCCACTTAAAGCCGCCAGTCTGGGCCCACACCGGGGCGTCAGCAGGTTTTCTCCTCCCGGGTGAGAGAGTCGGACCAGAGCAGCTCAGGAGGCGCGATCTGGGAGATAGATGCTCCTTTTTGGGCAGGACACAAATCCTTTTCACCAGGCCTCGGGGAGATGAGGAGGAGGGAGTGCAGAGATGGAGAGTTGGAGGGGGAGGAGGAGGAGGAGGAGGAGGAGGAGGAGGAGGAGGAGGAGGAGGGGAGGGAGTGCAGAGACGGAGAGGAGGAGTAGGAGGAGGAGGAGGAGGAGGAGGGGGAGTGCAGAGACGGAGAGAAGGAGGAGGGGAGGAGGAGGAGGAGGAGGGGAGGGAGTGCAGGGATGGAGAGAAGGAGGGGAGGAGGAGGGGGGTTAGGAGAAGGGGGAGGAGGGGGGGAGTTGGTCAGGCAGACAGGGCAGAGCTGGGGGCCGGGGGGGACAGCGGAGGGATTAGTGTGGGGACTGCTGCGGCAGCACAGTGGGTTTGTTGGCCGGCCGGCTGTGGAGAGGCGGGCGGCATGACGATGGGATCTGCGTACACAGAGCTGCTGGTTTAGCGCCGGAGCCTCCGAGGGCGGCGGGGGAACAACAACATCCTGTTTTTTTTTCGGTCACACGGCCGCTGTCGTGCGGAGAGAGAGGCGTTCCGGAGGATTCTACCGTAAACCTTCCACACCGTGATCGTTCCGGAGGATTCTACCGTCACCCTTCCCCAACGGGAATCCTCCCTGCCTCCGAATGGGTTGTGAGCAAACACTTTACAACATATTTGAAAGGACGGACAGTCCAGTGGTCAGGGAGACGTTTACATTCAGGGCCTTCAGCACGCTTTCATCCAAAGCGACCTACAAGAGTGACTTTTCTCAGAAGAAAGAGAAACAACAAAATATCGCTGTTGGTACAATAATGATATAAGAACCATTATTCACAATCCCAAGGTTAACCCATTCCCCGTAGACAACAAAGACAGCTAGGATGAGATGCTGCACAATGCCATGTACTATTTTTAAGCCCCAGGATGTACAACACACAATAAGTGTGTACATTAAGGGCCAGGACGTACAACACACAATAAGTGTGTCCATTAAGTACCAGGACGCACAACATACAATAAGTGTGTACATTAAGTACCAGAACGCACAACACACAATAAGTGTGTACATTAAGTACCAGGACGCACAACATACAAGAAGTGTGTAAAAGGGGTGTGGGGGGTTAGGTGGGAGGCTATGCAGAGTCCATGTGAACTCTGAACAGGGGATACCCACACCCTGGGTATAAGGACACCAGGTTGATTCACAATGTCGCCCCTAACCTCGCCTGCCTGCTCCTTAACGACGTGTATCTGAAGTCGAGCTCCAGAATGAAGCCGCCTGCCCCGTGGCTCAGTGTTCAGTAGATGATGAGATGACTCGACAGGTGAGCGCCACATGCATGTGCACGTTATTACCCAGTTAGTGATAAAACGGTACAAACATACCTGGAAACCATGAAAGGCTTTACCGCCTGCCGTTGGTCGTCATTCTTTTTATCGAAGAAATAATTTGTCAACTCTTCTCTTCAGAACCAAGACTGTTTCTATAACCAGTTTGAACCACAATCCTGCCATTCCCCAGGTGACCATAACTAATGATACAAGTCAAACACACGCAGCACACGCACACAAAATCAATAAAGACGAACACTTCATCATATTCATCAGCCAGTCTGGAGCCGGGAGCATCTAAGTGCGTGTGAAGTTGAACAAATCTGTGCATCTAAGTGTTAAGTGTTATGATCATTCCCGAATTTCGGCGGGACGCAGAGTCAAAACGCGCTAATCAATGCTAATTAATTCAAATCAATTACTTTGCCGCGGAAGGATGTTAAAAGCTAAGAGTGCATTCAGGATGACGGGCCGCGTGCAGACGGGCGCACAGCTTCATTCCTCTCGCCGTCTTTCATTTGAATAATGTGTCATCGAGCTCCGCCGAGGAATGATCACTTGATCAGCGCCGAGATGAAAACCAAGTCGATTTTTTATTAATGGGACCCCTTGCTCCTTGCACTCCCGTGGAGATCTTCCAGCACCACCACCAGCACCACCAGCACCCCCTCCCCTCCTCCTCCTCCACCCTAAGCACCTGGTTCCCTGCGGAGCTGTTGGGCGCTCTGCGGGTTGCTTTGTTCTGATGACAGGTGCGTTTTCATTATATTAGGCTAATGGCTCGGAACGGGAGAAAAAGAAAGATATGCAAATGGCCGCAACCAGCACCGCCACCTCCACCTCCTCCATCCAATCAGCCGATCTAAATTATTCACCGCTATAGATCTCCCTGAACCGGTCCACCCGCTGAATACATCCCGCCCTCTCGGACAAGATGCTGCGTTAATTAACGGTTTTACATTTAATAAATTACACGGTGGACCACGGACAAAGACAACCACGCGCCCTAACACAGACACACACACACTCACAACACATACACACACCCTAAAGAGACACACACGTACACAACGCATACACACTCCCTAAAAGAGACACACACACTCACAACACATACGCACACCCTAACCGAGACATACACACAAACACACATCCTAACAGAGACACACACACACAACACATACACACGCCCTAACAGAGACATACACACTAACAACAAACACACACACACACACACACACACACACACAAACACTATAAACATACCCACTCAACCACGCACAACAGAGACACCCACACAATAACAACACACATAAACACACACACTAACAAGGACACACACAGACCGACAGACACACACCAGCCCCCACAGACAGCAGCTCCACAGACACACACACCAGCCCCACAGACAGACAGAGAGCCCACAGACTCAGACACACAGACAGCCACAGACCCACCGGGGACCCGGCCTCCATCCTCTGCGTCCCCGAGCCGTCCAGCTCTCTCGGGGCGGCAGAGAGGGGACACTTTTTGACGAAGCATTATCTCCCATTTTTTTACCATCAGCCGTACGGATTTCATTTGCATAAACATATTCCTCCGTGACTCAACCTATGCAGGCAGGATATGACGGCCCTCTATTCCCTTTGAAACCACGGCGACGCGCAGGGGGGGGGGGGGGGGGGGGGGGGGGCTCGTAATAACGCTATTCTCCGATAGATTCAGCTTCTTCACGACCGGCACGCGAACAACGAGCCAACACAGGAGGAACCCAATCGATGTTGGCCCGCCCTGCCTCCCTCTCTCCGCCACGGCGGCGCGCTGACATTAAGAACATCAGGGCAGGTTCTGTTCCAGGAGAACTGTAAACTGGAGGAAAAAAAACATAGAAATCTCATTATGGACATAATGCGCCTTTAATGAAAAACCCCACCTTGATCTCGCTTGTGGTCTGGTGCACAATGTACGATCCAATGGCCTGAGAGCTTAGCGGATCCACCCACTCTTCTGCCGTCCAATTAGAAAGGATTATTAGTCTATGACAATTTGCCAAATAGGGATGCACTTGTGTTCGCGATTGTTACGCAACTCGGCTCTTTTGATTGTTAATTAGCGTGGCAGCGGTTTATGAGAAGAAACGTCTGCTGCGAACCGCGCTCGGCCCCGGCTTTGGATTTGTTCTCCCCGACCAGATTACCGGGGCCTCCCATGGCCGGTTACAGACCCACTCAGGGGCTTACGGCTCCGCCCGCCCGCTATATGGGATTAAAGAGGGGCCTCTACCCACCGCTCCTGCGTGGTGTACCCCCCCCCCCCCCCCCCCGACGAGAGGACCCAGGACCGGGCGCGCCGGCCGCGGCCTGGCTGGGTCTGGTAGCTCGGTGAGCAGTTAGGGTGAAAGGTCGACGGACTGCATCCATACTGCGCTGTTCTAACCCGCGGAGCGCTCAAAGAGCCGTACAACACCTGGGGGGGGGGGGGAGGGTCCAGGGCCACATCGAGACCACTCCTGATTGGACTTGATAGGAAACGCTTCGTTGTGAGTAAAAGTTACACACACACAACGTGTGCACGGCTGAATCAGCCCCGCGTTGGAAGCTGTTCATCAGCAACCTTTCCTTCGCTAACTCCTTCCCTAACTCCATCACTAACTCCTTTCCTACATCTCCTTCCCTACGGCTCCTTCACTAACTCCTTCACTAACTCCTCTATAGCTCCTTCACTAGGATTCCTTCCCTGACTTCTTCCCTACGGCTCCTACACTAACTCCTACACTAGGACTCGTTCACTAGGACGACTCCTTCCCTAAGGCTCCTTAGCTACGGCTCCTTCACTAACTCCCTCCCTACGTCTCCTTCCCTAGGCTC
This sequence comes from Gadus macrocephalus, assembly GCF_031168955.1. Taxonomy (NCBI): domain Eukaryota; kingdom Metazoa; phylum Chordata; class Actinopteri; order Gadiformes; family Gadidae; genus Gadus; species Gadus macrocephalus. The sequence goes on from NC_082388.1 coordinate 27,102,434, forward strand.
CTTCCCTAGGGTCCCAGTCGACCACACATGATTCCCTTCACACTAATATCGCGTCATTAATGATTTCCAATAACACTTATGAGAGGATGAATATTGCATCGGCCTGGAGGCGCTAGGCAGTGACGGCTCTCTGGGCAGAACTTTATCGATCAGCGACGTATACAATATTAAACAAAAGCAATCGAGGAAAGTACCCCCAGGGGCCCTCGCTGCCCAGGGTACCCAGGGAATGGGGTCTCTGGCGGGCCTGGCTCACTGGGACCCCCCCCCCCTCTGTCTCTGGTTCTCAGCCAGGCCCCGCCCTCCTGCCGGTAGGACCAGAGCCCCCCAGAGACAGTAAGGCGTGCACACACACGCACACACACACACACACACACAGTAAGGCGCGCACACACACGCACGCGTGCGCGCACACACACACACACACACACACACACACACACACACACACACACACACACACACAGTAAGGCGTGCAAACACACACACACACACACACACACACACACACACACACACACAGTAAGGCGTGCAAACACACACACACACACGTTCCAGCCGTGCACTCCAGCACGCACTCACAACAACATGAATGCTTCCCATTTAAGCATTCATGTTTTTGCATGCACACACACACACACACACACACACTCACTCATAAGCGCCAACTCATAATCACATACAATCACACACACACGCACACACAAACACCCAAAGATTCACTTACATTAAACATTCCCGCATGATCACACAGCGGAAACACAGCACATAGTGCGTAGTGTGTCCCCACCCCCCCCTCCCCATGTGAGTGGCGTGGGCTAGGAGGCGCGCTGACCTCTTTAACACGCCGGGTTGTACACAGGAGACGCCGCCCCGCTGCAGAACACGCCGCTGCATCGTGGATAATATAAAATTGGTTTTCTGCTCATGTTAAAGGGAAGGGGCCCACTGGTGTCTCAGTGCCTCGGCGATATGAAAAATTCAATTTAAAAGGCTGAGGGGAAGAATGGCGCGCCCCATTCTCATCAGCCCACACCGAGAGATAGCACGACGTCGGGCAGGAAACGATGCCAATCCAGCTGCTGAGAAATTCCTTCATAATTCAATTCAATTTTCAGCAAATCCCAGATGGACCCACTTCCCCACCCCCCCCCCCCCCCCCCCCCCCCCCCCCCCTCGGCCCGGCCCCGGGGACACTGGGACGGACGACGGACGGACGGACGGACGGACGGACGGAGGAGGGAAGGACGGACGGACGGACGGACGGACGGAGGGACGGACGGACGGACGGATGGAGGGACGGACGGACGGACGGACGGACGGACGGACGGACGGACGGACGGAGGGAAGGACGGAGGGAAGGACGGACGGACGGAGGGAGGGAAGGAAGGGGGACAGGGGGACGGGGGGAGGGGGGGAGGGGGGGATGGACCGACGGATGGACCGACGGAGGGAAGGGGGTGGGACGCAGAGAGATGCAGAGAAGACAACAGTGGGGAGGGGGGGGGGGGGGGGGGGGGGGGGGGTCGGGGGGGGAGAACGATCAACCCCTCACAGCGACCGGGCCCGGGTGAACGACCACAGGGCCGGGCCACAGCCAGGTGAGGCTAACGGCTGATGAACCGCATCGAACCAATCCCCCAAATCTCCCCAGCATCTCGCCGCGGGCCGCTGCGCCCCCAAATAGATCGGAGCCCCCGCACCAATAAGAGGAACCAACTTAAGCGGTGAACGGGAGAGAGAGGAAGGGCTTCGGGAGGCGGGGGGGGGGGGGCTCTGCGTAATGGGAGCCAGCGTGTGAACTCTGCGGCGGCGGCGGCAGGGGCCTTGCTTTTACTTAGCGTCAGCGTGTGCGTGCACGCTTGGCTTGTCGCCGTCTGGCCGTGTGCGCAGGAATCGATGGAGTGCCTCCCCCCGAAGGCGGGGAAAAAATGAGCTGCACCACCAAATATGACAATGAAGGAGTGCAGCTCTCAGTGGAGGCAGCTAGCATAAAATCACAGAGCGGGCCACGGCGCGGGAGAGATGCATAGGGAAGCATTGTTTTTCCATTTCACCACCACTTCCCTCCCCTGTTACCCTCATCCCATCTACTGTTCCCTCCTCTCTCCCCTCTCTCTGAGTCTCTCTCTTTCTCCCACTCTCTCTCTCTCTCTGCTCTGTCTCTCTCTCTCTCGCCCTCTCTCCGAGTCTCTCTCTTTCTCCCACTCTCCCTCTCTGACTCTCTCTCTCTCTCTCTGGTCTGCCTCTCTCTCTCTCTCTCTCTCTCTTTCTCCACTCTCTCCCTCAGAGTCTCTCTCTCCCTGGTCTGCCTCTCTCTCCCTCCCTCTCTCTCTGAGTCTCTCTCCCTGTCTTGATGAGCTCTCTCTCACCCCCCCTCTCTCTGTGCTCTATCTCTTCCTCAATCCCTCTGTGAGACTCGCTCTCTCTGTGTTTCTCTCTCTCTTTCTTGATGAGCTCTCGCTCGCCTTCTCTATCTCTGCTCTGTCTCTCTTCCTCTTTATTTCCCTGTTCTCTCTCTTCTTCTATGTATTTCCCTACATGATTGCACACATGCACACAAACACAGACACACAAACACAGAAACACACACACATTTGCATTCACAGATGCGTTCTCAAATACATTCAAACACACACCCATAACCACACACATCAGCCCACCCACACAAACACACACACACACACAGCGAGCATTGTGCACACGCATTCACACATGCATACACATACACAGATGCACGCACAC